>NC_070640.1:6798419-7098419 GCF_947347685.1 Pleuronectes platessa | reverse complement strand
TTTCCCCAGACCCCTCATGTTCCCTTGTCTCCATAGCACCACAATGCTTCAATATAATTACATGTTGACACCAGTTTACCTTCATCAAAAATAATCCATTTAGCCATCATTGGATTTTGATTGTTTTCATTGATTGTTCAGCCATAATAACAATGTTCTCTCAACAGTGAGAACATTCAGAACATTCAGAATTGAATGCAAACCCAATTATTAATCTTAGATTTAACATTTAAACCAATAAAGTTGTTCAAAGTCACATTCTCATGTAAACTCCTCCTTCTATTACTCTCTCCATTCCAACTCTTTTCTCCTTAAGATGTCGTGTAACTTGTGCTTCAGAGCGTGACAAAAGAAAAGGTGACAAATTTCAAAGAAATGATAAAAAAAAGCCAACAGCATCATAGAGGTGAAGACAAATGACAGAACAGCACATGTCGGGAGATCTGAGGTTGGGACTCCAGGGAGGAAGGTCGAGAAGAAAGGAAGTCAGAGAGTTTCCCTGGGACCGAGAAGTGACATCAGCTGCACGAGGGTCGGAGGCGTCTGCCAACCGAAGCGACACATCTGCCAGGGCCGACACCTGAGAGACAAGTGTTCAGGGGCCAAGACGCGGCGGTGTTGTGCTCAAGGCAGTGTTCGAATTACGTAGGAGCCAGAGGGAGCCGAGCTCCCAGAGAGTGAGGACTAGCTCCCATGAAAGCAACAAAGTCAAAAATCTGAGGGGGTCTCTCATATCAGAAGGTGTCTGCCATTCCTAAAGTGTATAGATGCTAATTAAATAACTGTTGATAAAGCAAGGGGATATGGTTGGGCAATCATATGTCTACAAAGTTTCAGTAATAAGTTAAAAAAGTTAAATAGGTAGAGTGTAGTCAATCTAACATGCTAGTTAGGTGAAATGGTCAGCAGTTGGTGGTAATGACCTTCACTCAAGAATAGTGATAAAATTATTAATATTGAAATTATTTGTAAATAGTTGACTGTGTTATGGACTCCATTCATTTCCATTAGTAGACATTATTCAGGTGGTTTAAAGTGAACTCAGGTAAAAGCCGAGTCTTAACAGGGAATTGACTATAGGGCTACATATATATGGACTATTACAATCAATAATATATTGAAATTAATTAAAATAAATCAATTTCTGTACAGAAATGTGTCTGTCTGTGGTGTGCGTGTGTCAAGTTATATACAGCCTATGCCTACCGTGCGCAAAAGCGCTGCTCGTGCCTAGGCTATTTCATTGTTTAGCCTTGGTAGGCTATGTGCGTGGTGTGCCAACTTTTTTATGAGATAGAGAGAGACCCCCTTAGAGACAAAAAGATAATTCGAACCCTGGCTCAAGGTATAGAAATACAGTAAATACAAACACGCACAAATTGTTTAGAGCTTTTACTCGAAATAAACAGTCATATACGAATACACCAATAAGGATTGAAAGGATTGTGTCCATGTTTTCTCCAGTCTGAGTCACGGCAATGTGTTATTGTTGGTGTGAGGTTGTATCAATGTCTGCCCCACTCACATGGAAGAGCTCAACAAATGACAGAAGCGTGAGGTGACTCAGACTCAGCAGATGCTTTATATAACGTTTTCATGCTTGGCCTTCAGTAATGCGGCAGCCTTGAAATGTTGTGTACTTGTGGAGGAAATGTACTTGACCCCACAACAGCAGAGTGAGGGTCTGTGACGTCCACGGCTCCAGAGCTTTCAACTCCAAAAGGTTGTTCTTCCTCCGAATGGGATTGTTTACGCGTTAGCCTTAGAAGATCAGTGACGCTGCAGGATCAGAGCTTCACAGAGCAGATTAGATGATAAGGCAGGATTTCTGTTGTGTTTGCCTTCAAACGTGGATGAATTAGGAGACGCATGCAGAGAGAAGCTCAGCCAATTTCTTGGCATTTATGGAAGCACCATGTGCAGCAGGGTGACTAAGGAACAGCAACACTTCCCCGAAATAACCTCCTGCTGAGGTTAACTTCAATTTACCATCAGCGAGTGAGTTCACTTCACACAAAGACATATTTGAAGATCTGGTCAATTTAATATCGACACATGCATATTACAATTAGCTTCATTCATCAATGAAAAATAGAAATATGAAATATATTTAGAATAAGCTGCTTCTAGCAAACAAGCAGAGGAACACAGGAACCATTCAATGATCAATCCTTACAAGTGGAAATGGTCTGCATGTATAAAGTGCTTTTCCACTCCAGGCACTTAACAGTACAAGTCGCATCCACACAAACAGTCAATGCTACCATATGTTCTGTGGTTTTCCTTTCACACACACTGCTGTCAGGTGCAGCCTAGGCTTCAATATCTTGCCCAATGACACATTGGCATGCAACTGGAGGAGCAGGGGGATCGAACCGCCAACCTTCTAGCTGCTCTTCCTTTTCAGCCACAGCCGTTGTGTTAGCTGGGCTTACTGTGCCTTCTTATACGTTTTGCAGACCAATGGATCTTCCTATTAACCCACATCCAGGTCATCATACACCTTAAGATGGAAATGCTATCACCTGCATATACTGGGACCAACCTCGACACCTCGACGGGCCTGAGAAAATTCATGACAGGCTGCACCTTCAGTGATCATTTAAGGGGACATCACATCCTGGATAGGCAAATTCTATGATCTGTCTCTTCTAAAGGGAGAAGAGAGACCATATTCGTACATTAGTACTTCTGTTTAGGGAGTTTAGGGAAATATGACTAATAGAAACAGGCCTTTTGAAAGATGGTTCTGTAATAACCTTTCCTGTCTCTTCTCCTCCAGAGGTAATGGCCTCCGCAAAGCAGTGGACCTGGTGTGCGATGACTATGGTATTGTTAACGCTCCGTGGGTCCAGTGAGTCGGAATGGCCGAGCAGGGAATCAGTACGAAGGAGTCAAGTTAGCCAGCGATGGTAAGGACCCCAAGATGTTAATATGTGTGCGCTGAACCACAAACTGAGCAAAAGTCAAGGATGACAAAAGAATGCAGTACGATTTTATCATCTGTGAACTATAATGTGAAAAGCTAAATTTGCAGCAATCCACGTAGCAGATTTCACAAGATAGGAGGAAGGTTTGAACTCATCAATATTCAGATTTCACGAGGAACAAAGTGATGGACCAACAAATATTGCCATCGCCTTCCATCCTGCTAAAAATTCCCTGGGAAATTTCCTCGAGCTCCAAAAGGAAAATAATGGAAAGGCAGGTTTTTATTTTAAACCACAGTAATCTTGTTCTGTTACCCTTCAAAAGCTAATTCCTATAATCTCCACTATACAGGGCCGTAGCCGGGTCAAAGGCGACGGTGGGATGATATGGCGGAGGCGTCGGGTGCGGATGAAAAGGAGTGATTTACAGGGATTAGTCAAGGTGTTCAGGAGGAAAGCTGAGACTCAGCTGAACTCCTGGTTGCCTCTAACCCCGAGCGCCCAGCCGCATGTGAAACCCCATCAAAAGGCTGTTCACGTGTAACCCCAAGGAACCCTAAGAGAACAAAGCAATCCATCAGCCTGTGTCTGTACCTGGGGAGCCCTCCGGTGCAGCACAGACGGGCCTTTGTGACGTACACTATGTCTGTCCGTGGCCGTGCGAGTGCACTTTGAGAGCGTCTCGAGCTGATAAGGCACCGGCGTGATGAGTAAACATCATTAGTCCTCAGTGCGCCTCTACCCCTAATTGAACTGTGTTATCAGAAGAACACATGTACTCTCGGCTTCCTTTCATCTCCGGGTGAAGCACAGACATGATTAGACATCACAGAGACACATTACCTCGCCATGATACCCACATTAATGCTGAGACACTGATCATTAGGAGCTCGTAGGGTCTAATGATGCTGCTGCACTTGCTGTACCCTAGCCTACTTTTAGGGTTGTTTGCTTTTCCAAGTTGGGAGCTTGCTTGTTTATGTCTGCAGGACGGTGGAAAGACGTCCAGACAGTTCTCACCAGGGGTCTTGAACCTCAGATCTCCCCTTTGGGAATTATTAAGGAGGAATACTTAGCTGCTTACTTACTTAGAATACTTAGTTAATTTCCATATTTCATATTTGATGAGGGGTATATATATATATATAGATTTTCCTGGTCTTAATGACCACTCAAAGCACTTATATGTACAATTTTGCCATTCTCCCATTCACACACACATTCATCCCCCTGCATCTATGTGCAGCACTATCTCTAACATTCAACACTGACACAATTTGGTATTCAGCGCCTTGTCCGAGGTCACTATAGGAGATTGAACCACCAACTTTGTGCCTAGTGGACAACCCACTTTTCCCCCTGAGCCACAGTCGCCCACACATGAGTACATATGTACAGACTGTCTACAGCACATTAAGAGAGATCTGAAGCTTTTAGGAACCAGTTGTCCTAAGTGAGATGAAGATGCTTTAGGCCTGTAGTTGCTTTATTTCTCTGCTTCTCGACAACAAACGCAAAGATTTTCTATTGATCAGCCATTAACTCCCGTTTTACACATCACTCACCTGAGGTGTGCAAACAGCTTTGTCCTGAAATGTTCTTCCAACTCAGCTGCATATAACTTCTACAAAGCTTAACCCTGTGAAGGCAAAGAAACGACAAAAGCCTGTTGTTACAATTAGAAATTAGTTTAAACTCCCAAAGATATTCTTGCATTCGTGTCTTATTTCAACTATATATACATTTTCAACATTACACCCTATTTACCAGAAGTAGCCTATATTACTGTTGGCTTTCTTTCGTCAGTTCTATTATAGGGCTGAGTAAACCACCTGGTTGTATGTAGGGAGGATTTGTAACTTATTGAGGTAGAATATTATGCCAACTGAATGTTGGATTTGGACCCTCTCTAGTCCTGGAGAGACCACTACTTTTGGAAAGCCTCTCATAGCTACCACAGAAAAAAAACAACGATGGCACTGTCTTTAAATTTGTTTATTTTGTTTCTGTCTAATACAGTGCACTATGTGAAGATCTTCAACATCCGTCCTTACCGTTACATGGGCCCAGCGTCTCAAAAACAAGCCTTGGGTTATCTGCTGCCGCTGCAGGAACACCTTCTCGGGTATCACCTCACACCTGGAGCTGCAATGTGTGACGGCAGTGACCCTTCACATTTCATATGACTTCTGAATTCCTTCTGTCATGGGGCAGGTTACACTTGACCTTTTGCAGCACTTAAATTTGACCCATGACAAAGGAAATTCATTCCCAGATGCATAATCGTGATAACGACACATCTCTATAAGTTCCTCTCTAAGTCATGAAAATCTATTCTCCGTCGTCTGCAGATCAAAGCCGCACAAAACTTTGGTCTCGCTCATGACAGCATTCTGAAAATATCTCACATTTTGAGAATGATTTAATGTTATGTGGTTTATTACTAAAGATTTCTGGTAAATATGACTCAAATTGACTCACTCTCTTTTGCAATATCCCTGTTTGTGGATATGTAATCAATTATTGTTTCATTTCAGCTTTTGATTAGAATTGGCTGTATTTCCTATATTCAAATGGAAACTTACTTATTTCAATGTATAATAAATTATGACCTGCTATGACTGAGTTTTTTTCTTGAATGCAAGCCTTGAATCTGCTGCAGTTCTACAGTGAGGTGAGGGAGAAGTGCCACATATACAGTATTAGTGTAATGAGTGCAACACACCAAGAGATGGAGCCATTTGGCAACAATATTGTAGAATCTTAAACTTGTCTGTAAATATCTGTAAAGATGAGATGTCTTGAAAGTAATTGTTTTGTTAACCTATAGTTATAAATAACTTACAACCCAACCTACAACATGACACTGTAGTATTAATAGGACGTACCAATAACAGCTTTACACCCACAATGAACGACATTAAGCAACACACACACACACACACACACACACACACACTAGTCATATTCCCATTATATTTTATCCAGCTTTCTAAAAACTTTTTTTTAAACCTGCCTAGAAACCAATAAATGATTGAAATAGTGAGAGTTACTCTGATTCACTGGATACAGGTTTTATATAAAAATGGTTGAAATACAGCTGTAAAACTAAAAGTGAGCTACCATTGAAATAGTTGATTTAATAATAAGCTGGAGGATAAATGCTTGACACAGCCAAATGGAACAAATGATGAAAGATATTGAAACCATCACTTTTTGTCAGACTTCAACAATTTGAAGAGCTCAACTTGGATCCATCAGAAAAATCTGAGTGTATATCTGATGAAAAAAGCTTGAAATATAAACGTTTAAACACAGTAGACCTACACATTCTACTTTAAGGCTGTAAACAAGATTCACAATGACAATATTAAGTAGCCTATAAGCAGCATGGGCGCCCTTTGTGCCCTTGAGCATGACACCTCCATGGAGATTTGACTCTCCACTTTAGAATCTTGGTGTCTTCTTCTTACTGACATAGACACGTTACCAGTGATGCAGCTTTAATTGTTTGGAGCGGAGCCCTTTCCAGCTGTGAGACCCCGCAGCCTGTGGTTCTCTCTGACGCTGGAGGGGTTGGTCCGTGGTGCGTAATCATGGTCGTCCCAGTGGCTGAAATGGGAGTGGGCGAGCCGGGATAGGCTGGGAGTGTGGTTGAAGCCGCCAGCGGGACGGGACGAGGCACAGGGAGAGGGGAGGAGAAGGAGAGAGGGGGAGGAAACAGAGAGAGAGAGAGAAAGAGAGAGAGAGCCCACAGAGTGTTAACTTCAGTGGCTGAATGTTGGACCGTTTTACGCGTGAAGAAGCCATTTGTTGCTGGGAAAGGACGCGGATCTGAGCGGCGCGGATGACAAAGAGACGTCCCCGTGCAAACTTTCTCAACCGGGTTTTTAATCGCTCGTAGAAAACCCAACGAGAAATCCAGCTTTTCTTTCTTTTTTTTAACGGGGAGCAACCGAGGAGGACATCATGCCCAGGCGTACCGTGCAAGAAGTAACCGTGCAGGATGTCCAGAAGCGGAGGAATCCGAACAAACACTACGTAAGGCTCCTTCTGTGGTATAATAATTAATCAACTGCGCTCGGGTTGTGGAGTCGAGCAACAGATCGAGGTTTCAATTTAACAGCTCTTCTGCTTTTGCTGTGGGCTAAAAGTTAAAAACAAAGAGAGTGTCAGATTACAGTTCAGCAGGAGAACTGGACAGAGAGACTTCCACGTTCAGAGCGAAACAAAGATAAGGATTGTAAACAAAACAGTCCATAGATTATTAATTTTTAGGATCCAAAAAGTCCATAGTGAAAAAGAAGTGTTAAAGAAACACATTCCTCCTAAAGTTGCTCATTGGGGTGTTTCCTCCTGTGAATCAGGGCGTTTTGCTTTGTCAGTTCATTATAAAGTTCAAATATATGACAAATAACTCTATGTTTATAGGTCTTATCTTGGATTTAAGCTCAGTGTAGTTGTTTTGGATGCCTTTTTTATTAAAGATCAGCTGAGCGTCTGGAGCTCCTGTGACCTCTGACCTGCCCTCAGTCTACAGAAGTGACATCATTCCTATGTATCACATGCATATGTGAACAATAACATTGTCCTGACACCACCAGAGCCTGCAATCGAACAAAACACCCTTCTCACATGCCTGCTTCATGTGTGCCATCGCAGAGGAAGCTCCCAGAAAACTTCTCAATACCACAAATCAGTCCGGTCCACAAACCATCCAACGGTAATCCTCAGGAGAAGTGAATTAAAAGTGAGCGTCTCAGCTTTGTCGTGCCCCCAGGCTGTTTGAGTTACAAACCACAACGGTCTCTCCCTGATAACCAGGAAGTCTGGATGGCAGCGGCGCTCTTTAAGGTCAACACAGGGAAAACAAGGCGATGTTTGAACAAGGGAAGGGCCTAAATACTACCACATGTCGTGCAGCATATGTGCTTTCATGCCTCACAGTTACTCTATTCTCTTTTATTGGGTCATTTATGTTTTGACCCCACATGCCAACTGCATGGATGATTAGACATTTTACACAGAAAGGCTCTGGCTCTGAAGTGTTGAGCTGCTGTTGACATTACACGCTTCAATATCCTTGTGTGTGTAATAGATGTCATGTGATGATTCTGTGATAATCCCGTTAACAGTATCTCTGTTGGCACACAGATCTGTATTGTGTTACTTTAGTGTAATAGTCGTCCTGCAGGGTGTAACAAGAAGAATGTGTGTGGACATCTTCCCTCTCAGCAGTCGTCTCCCACTGGGACTGCAAAGCCTGAGTGGGAGACAAGAATGCCAAAAAGCCATTTTTCTTTTTTTTTTAAATCTGAAGTTCATAAACAAAGGAGCTTTCATCTTTCTTGAGTGTGTGTGTGTGTGTGTGTGTGTGTGTGTGTACAAAAGTGCACACGTGTCATTTTAAAGTAACACATATGACATCATGCTTATGAGCAGACGGCCTGTTCCAAGTCCTTAGCAGGTGTCCGTGTTAGCTGTGTGTACATGTTGTGTGTCTGTGTTGGGTTGTGCCCACGTATGTGGAAGTGATGGGTGGGTGGAAGGACTGAAAGGACCTTATACCGCTGTGAGTGTCAGTGGTCAAGGACACAGAGTTCTCCAGGTCCTGTGTCCTCTCCATCTGTCTCCATCTGTGTCTCACACACACACACACAGAGGACACCTTAAAGCTTCCAGAACCCTGAAGTGTGGTTACGAGTACAACAGGCAGCTTAAAGCTCTTCGATTTGAGCCATTTGCTCAGAAAGGGAAAAATCACATTCCAAAGAGAATAGTTTTTCATTGACTTGTTGGTACATTTATTTCAATCCTCCTCTGACCTAAGGCTTTTAGTTGTGGTTAAAGATAACGAATGTAACAATTCTTTATTACATGTCCATAAACGATCATCCAATGTTTTATATTTTGTTAACAGATGTAGTTAAGCAATCAAACATGTATCCAACAATTTTCAATCCCAGAGAAATCCAAAATTTTATATAAGGTAACCGGACTCCTCACATTAGCTTTACCTGACTCCGCTATAACTTCTGGAGCTAACGACATATGAGGAAGGAAAAACCAGCTGTTGGCCAGTTATAGCCATTTGACAGTTTTTCCTTCCACTTGTAATGAATCACGATAATTCCTTACCATTGGCTGCGTAGCGTGAATACAACTGAATTTCACTCATCCGTGAACTTGACTTGTAGCTGAGTTGCCTCAGGTAAATTTTCATTGGCAATGGTGGTGGAGACGAAAACTCCCATGATCCCATGCTGCTTCACAATGTTATCAATCTAGGTCTTTTGTTTTTTGTTTTGATTCAGAGACCCCTTGCAGCCTAAGGGTTTTATACAAACGGTAGCAAATGAATAAGCCCTAGTGGTCGCTACAAACAATATCCTGATGCTTTTGTTAATGTCTTAATCTCCCTTCATAAATTGAAATTTCCACGCACACACTAAATTTGGAACAGATTCCCTTCTGGCCTGATGTGCAGCTCTCAGACCGGCTCTCTCTCCGTGGCCGCATCTGACTCCAGTGGCCTGAAAGAGAGAGCGAGGCCAGAGAAGCTCCGGGAGCCGGGCCAACAGCGTTCAGTCAGACACAGCCAGCCACCCAGGAGTTTCCAAACGCCTCCCTGCCTCTCCTCCTCTCTTGTTCGTCTTTAGGGAAGGGAAAAAAAAGAGAAAGAGAACAGTGTCTGCTGCCTCCAGACTGCAGTGATGAGGCCAGATGCTTTCGGTTAAATGCTTTGTGATGTTTTAATCTCGTCGATATGAGCCGGATGGAAGTTGTGGTTGGAGATGTGCTATGAGATCATTTTCAACTATCTCTGTACTCGAACGGTGTTGAGATACAGATGGTGACATTATGTGGAAGGCCTCAGATCCAGGATAGTGACATCCTCCTCCGCAGGAAGTGATACTAGAACCAGGAAGTGAAGTCATTGGAAGTCCCAGTTGTGTTTCTGTGGAAGGATGATGACGACAGTGACTGCTGCCTCATGTTTACTGACGGCAACGGCAATTACCGGCAGCATGAGTCAGCAGTGACGCCTCGGGCCTTGTTTTCTAGTGAATAACAATATATGATTTATTTCGAGTGTCGCATTTATTTTTGTGTTTTGTCTTTTCCAGGTTTACATCATCAAAGTGTTGTGGAGCGATGGCAGCGCTGAAAACATTTTCAGACGCTACAGCAAGTTCTTTGACCTGCAGGTGAGTAGGTGTGTGTGTGTGTCCGTGCACGTGTGAAGCTGTGTTGGTGTGTCATGATATGTTGTTCTCAAAATGTAGGTGCACAGTTTCAGGTTTTAGGAATGTGACAGGTTTGAACGTTTCCACCAGCGATTTTCTAAGATAGGCCAGGGAGAGACTCTCCTCATCCGGCCGCATGGCACTGGTAATTATATTGTTGGAGAGGAGTCGGAAAACGTCCCAGTGCAGTAAAGAGAGGACAGTGATGAATGCGTCGACCACACTGATGACCACAGAAATGTCTGAATCATTCGCGAGCGTCATTCTGGCAAATTGTGTGTTGCACAAGGAGGGAATCTCATTAGTATCCTAGTTTCCCTTCCTCTTCAAGAGGTAATGCATCTGAGGCCGGGGCCACGTCTGAGCTTGGAGAGCACGGACTCCAGGAAACGCAGAAAGGCGATGGGCACAAAGTCAATTCAGGCAAAGCATTCTGTCGACCCTAATGGGATTAAATGCCTTTTAATTGATTAGGGTGGTCAAAGCAGGAGTAGTGAAGTAAAGCGTCCTCGTGGTCCACTGAGGTTTTCTGAGCCTGAAAATATAATGTTAACCAGAAGGATGTTAACCATGTCATTACTAATTTGATGATAAGAATATAGACGTAGCCTCCAGTCTCACGGATATAACATCCGTAATTACTTTTTAATGTATCACCTTTCTATTTGTTGAGGGTTTGCCCGAGTCAAAGTGCACACATGGCTATAAACAGTAATCAGAAGGGAGAATGACTGAACTTTGAAGGAAGGGCTGCTGTCTGCTGGTCATTAAAAAAGATACAAGGAGCATAAATGTTTTTTATGTTAGCGCTAAATTCTTATTTTATCTTAATCTTAAATTATTACTATACTGCCTTCTTTAGTTAATATTACCGCCATATCGTATTTGGATTTCAAAACATTTATGTTTATATCTTTTTTAAACTGCATCTAAAAAAGGTAAATATTAGTGATTTGCAAATTTAAAAATGTTGGTTTCTTCATCCGGCTTCTGATGTTTTGGCTCAAGAAAGGCATTGTAGATTTTGTGTGACTACTGTTAGCATATCATATCTATTATCTGAAGGTTAATGTTTCCAATATGGGCTAGAAAGTGAGTCTTAAAAACTAGAAATCCTAATCAGCATTACATGAACTAATCTTTACAGCAGCATGCATCCCTGACTAAGCTATGAAACATTTTTAAAACCTCCACAAATATTTATAGAACACAGTTAACTGCCACAGATCGTCATGTCAGGCTTATTCCACACAAATGACTAATACCATCCTTGACAAATGCAGTATCGGATCTATGGTCCTATGAGATATTCTTAGCGGGGGGGGATTCCCGGCAGGTGGTTTCCTCCACAGTGCTCTCAGCTGCTTCCTGCTGCATCGACAGCCGGTGGGTGGTGAGGGAGATATAGGTAAACCAAGTTAATAAATAATTAAATTGCGAAGTGGCGGGAGAAGGTGGAAGCTTTTGGTTGTTGTTGGACATTGAGTCAGTGCTCATTGGAGGCAGTAAACAGTAACTTAGACTTTTTACTTGATTTGTAAAAAGTCTAAGTTAAAAGGGGATGGTTAGACCGGAAGGTTCACTTTGGGTCAGCGCTAAGCATCCGGTGTCATCAGGTGTCCCGTATAGATGGTGACGTACCGAGTCCCTCTGTTCCTCTCATGACCATTTCATCATTTCCTCTCATCCTCCTAAGCTTTTGTTTGACCTTTTGTCTCCGCTGGTCTACTCTCGTAAAGAGGGCTTCAGATGAATAGAGAACAAAATGATACGTGGGGTTAGCAGCCAGACAGGAAGTGTTATTCACCACATCCTGTCACCGCAGCTGGTCCGAGCAGCTGATGCCTCAGTTCAACCATCGAAACATGAGCTTTTACTGAGATCACTGACCACAGACTCAATATAGCCTGACTTCAATATGAATTCTACATTAATTATATATTAGTGTATATTTGAATTCCATTGACCCTAAAGGCCACAGTTATAATCTTCATACTTTGTATTCCCTCACCCTTTCAATGGTATTGTTTTTGCTGTAACGATTCTCCTGGCAGATTTAAGTATTTACCTGTTAATGGACATGATAAATAAAAATGGTCCATTAAATGGAAAGCATCTGCTTGGGAACACGCTTGGCACCGTGGCTCAGAGCTCTAATTACCAACACATCCTGAGCATATTAAGAGCCAGACGGTCCTCTCACCCAGGATAGTTCAGCTCATACTCACCTACTTTTTTCACCCATAACAGTCTGTGCAGCGGCGTCACCTAAGTAGCACGGGGGAGTTGTGTTTCCATTGCCGGAGCTCTTGAATACAGAGTGGAATTAAGCATTTCAACATAAAAACTGTGACATTTTCTTTCCCTCCTTTGTTTCCTTGTATTAAATCGTGAACAGAAATAGACAGAGCTGTTTGCTTCAGAAAGATGGAAAGTGCTGATGTTTCTCTGGGCCGCGGGGTCATCCATAGCGGCTCTGAGATTTAACAGTTTCCATGCTGCACACGTGTCCGACCTCCCCAGCTCGGCCCCTCCAGCTCTCCCTCTCACTGTCGACACAGGACACACTTAGATTTCAAAGTTGTTGGAAAAAATCCAATACGTCGCTACTTGTTTATGTAGAGTGGCACAGCTGTCACATATTTTCCATCCGCAGTTATATTGAGTAACGAATCATTTTAAAGGGGGGGAGGGGGGGCAGACGGGTTTACAAAATTCCCCAAAGCAGCAACAATATTTGTATTTCCTTTTTTGCGGAAAGTTTATAATTTGGTCATTTCCATAATAATTACCACAAATCAGGCCAATGTTATCGCTCACCCTCGTCCATTTATCCTTCCTTAAACTGAGAATCCAATGTCAAGGTCAATCCAATGTAATAACTCAAGTGTGCCTCAGAATCACTGAACCAGGACAACCCCCTCGGGTGCTGTTTTTAACGTGACCCTCCTCGGTGACCTTTCTGGAGGTGGGTACGTAGACAGAGAATGGCTCTTCAGGGATTCACTAAAAGTGCGACATTAAACCGAGGCACTGATATCATCATCCTCGTGCTCCCAGAAATTTGCATTTTGGGTTTACTACATGCTAACATTAGCATGTAAGATGCTACCCAGGCAATTTAGTAAGAGGGTACTAACTTTTATCTATGCATCTGACCATTATCTGTACCTGTTTTTATGCTGTTTATTAATTAACTTACTATTTTACAGAAACGGGGAAAGTTATCTGAGAACTATGATTTTTAAATAATATTTTGTATAGATTTACATTTTTTACAACTGTTCCCCATAAATCCAGTGATCAAGTCAACCTTCCATTTAATACCAGCATTAAAGTGGTTGATAATAAGCCCTTGACATTAGCCTGCAGCCACTGTTAACCCTGAGTCACTGCCCATGCACACTGTCCTCTCACTGCTTGATAAGTGGACTAATAGTTTAGCATTCTGTGAAGTATTTAACAGTATGACTGTCTGACAAAGGGTTAAACATGACCTCATCCATTAATCTACAGTGACGGAGTGAGAGACCAGCGAGGGAGGCATGTTGAAAAGAGAGCAGTCATTGTTCGTGGACTGTTTATTCTCTCGCTCGCCCGTCTGGGGCTTCTCAGATCTTCTTTATTAGGCCTTCATGTGAAGGCCGATGATGCGGTTACAGCGGATACGGACTAGACAAATTATAGCCCCCGCGGAAGAGTGCGTTAGCCTCTGATTCAGCAAGAATTGTTAAATTAAATAACAGTGTTTAAAGGTTTACAGCGGCAGGGGCGTATTAACAGACAGTGGAGAGGCTGGTTCTTCATTCCACTCGGTCTGTTGGTCCTAATGTGTTCATCTAATGACTGAAATGTGCAACACAAATATCTTATTAAAGTTCTAAAAAAAAGTTCAAATTTGACATGTTTGTAGAGCGTCGACAGACAGCCTCAACTTTGTTCGTTACTTCCCCATCTACAGTGTAGAGCCCAGAGTACTTCCACACACTGCTTCAGTTTTCACGATCAGGACGGTTTTGCTTGCTAGCGTCATCCATTGTCGTAGCAAAATATTGTAACTAATAGCTAAATTAAGTTCATGCTGATAGAGCGCCCTCTGCTGGAGGCAAGACGGTTGGATGCACCTCAAGACTGTTCCGTAGATTTTGAATTCGAACAGTTAATTAAAGTTTGACGAGATTGAAATGATAATTTCTGTATTGCTTATCATGGTGTGATATCCATATATACCATCTACACAGCGCCTATGTGTTTTTCTCTGTGAGCGACATGGAGACATCAAAAAACAACACACTTCACATCAGCTTTGGAAACCCATGTGGAGCTTGGCCGTGCTCCGCCTTGGCTTGACATCCTCCTGCCTGTAGAGCATGAATATTTGATTTCTGGGTTGGGTGATGTAACAAATATTTTGAGGAGACGGTCTTCGCTCTGTGCAGATGCCTTCTCCCTGTTGGAGTGGCTCTGATTACAGAGCAGATAGGAGCAGACAGAGAGGCTGGGTGTGCCTGCACTCAAAGTCAGACACATGGGAACGATTACAGTGCAGGGGGTGAGGCGGGGGGGTCGTGGCTCTTCTGTGTCTCTCTGTCATCGTCTGCCTGTCTCACCTTTTGTTTAAGAAACCAAACGGACTCAGGTCTTTAACTTTCAGACAAAGAGCGACCACTTCTCTTTGGAAACTGATTGTTTTGTTCTCAGCAGGAGAATTACATGTTGTCATGTGGAGCTTCAGCAGTCGGAGCCGATGAGAAGGGATTTAAATGAAACCGTGTGTTGCTCTTGAAATGCTTGACAGAGGGATGATCTTCTCTTTCTTACATATGATATTAAAGTAATTCAAACCCGAATCCATGCCAGAGTTATGATTCGTGTAGACATAAAACATTTTGTCAGAATATTGTTATATCAGATATGAAAACAAATTAACTTGTTGCACTCTTATCCGTTCAATATCACGACGAACAGCTTGTTGTTATTTTTCAGCGAATTCTGTTGATTTTTCTAACTAGGGAAATTTTCGAATGCCTTTTTGAAGTGGGACAATATTTCAAGTCAAATATCTAAAGAATTTGATTTACATTTTCTAAAATGTTAAATCCTTTATCTCGGTGTGCCTGATGGCCTGCTGGGCTCCTGCCGGGGGCTTAACGGAGCTCATTAGATGGGTTTTAAGATTAGGTTAAAATAAGCATGTTGGACTTCCTTGTCCGTAGAACGAAGGGGGATTTGAAACATAATATATGGGCAAGAAATAAAGATAAAACTAAGGCCAGGTGGGTCCTTCTGCAAATCTGAAGATAGACAGGCAGTCACATGTCAAACACGTGTCTGTTTTTATGCTTGAACATATATGATGTTTTATTTCTTGTTTTCCTGACTGGTGCTGTCACATCCAGATGTCTGCAGCCATCTAGGCCTTTTAGAATCTGTCCACAAATGGTGAACTGCCTTTGGATTGAGTGGCGCTCTGCTTGGTTGTTGTATTTAACCTTGAATTTCAAGTCAATGTTCAAATTTCACTCAGATTAGTTTTAGAGTATTTCTACTCTAAAACTATGGTGTACCAGTTAAATGAAGGATCCAAATCACAATAAGGAGCCGATCTGTATTTTACTAGACGAGCAGAAGAGCCAATGGGTGGATGCAGAGGCAGAGCCAATGTGCATTCATCCACCCAAACATACTAAATAGGCACAGTTCCATCCACAGCATTCAAAGGCCATGAGGGGATTATATTTAATAGAAAAAACTTCTAGACTTGTAATTTTGAACACCTATTTATCTTTAAGACTGTTGAGAACACGCATTGTTTAAAGACAACAACGCCTCTTTGTCCACTATGAGACAGTCCATAAAAAAGTATTAAAGATGAGTCTTTGGCACAAGTCTCTGCTTTTTCCATAACCTCTCCATCACCTCACCTCATAATACATTGCCCCCCCCCCCCTCCTCCGTCTGTTAGCTTTGGCTCAATCTAACGTCATTTTCATTTATCATATATGCTGGATGTATATGATGTTATGGTTCATGCTGGATGCCTCTTATCGAATATGAGGGATAACTAAATAAGACAAACACTAATAATAGTAAATCTCAAACACATAATAGATCAAAATGTACATTTGTTCATTATATATTATTATATTATTTACAGTGAAGGCAACGAGACGCTCTCTGGTTCAAGTGTACGTGGCGAGCCGGTTAGTTTTGACCCTCAGATGCCTCCTTGTAGCTTGAGAGATAAAATCGTTGTATCAGGTTGACGTGGAACAGACCACAGTCAGAAATTGGTAATAATGTCATTATGTGCTGGACCCTGACGTGGCTCACATGGCTTAGCTCTAACTGCATCTGCTGATCTTCTTAATCCTGACTATGTTCCTTTACTTAAACATCAAAGACTTTATCTGTAACATGAGAGAGCGATGGCAGAACACCCAGTGCAGGAGAGGGAGTGGGGGGGCCTGCGTCTGGCTGTTTGATGTCAGAACTTATTACTAAAATATATCAATGAGTAAATGCATGTCCTGTTATGATGAGGTTGAAACTACACGATCTATAATAATTATAGAGTTATGAGGAAGCTCGTTTGATGCAATCTGTAGAAACCATCTATAAAAACAATAAACCTTGTAAATGATTGAAGAACGTTTTACAGCTTGTTTTCTGTGGTTAAATCAAACGAGTGTTTTTAAAGTTCTGGATTATAATTTAGCATTAAACTCAAGTTATTTCACTCTTAAACCTTTCAGTTTGATGGCTGCAGGTGTCAGAGAGAGAGAGAGAGAGAGAGAGGGTGAGAGTTAGAGTTCATCGGTTAATATGGCCAGGTGCCATTTTTATTGGCCTCAGCTGTAGCTAGAGAATAGAACACACACACACACAAACACACACACACACACACACTAGAGTGCCAACATTTTTTTGTCCAAACCCGACTGAGCCCAAGAGAAAACTAAAATTAAACTGAACCCGTCCAGGTTTTGATATATTTTTTGATTTAGACTCAAGAATATCATTCCCTGAACATTGCCGGTTCTGGTGTCCGCACTCTTAACACACACATGCACATCTCCAGACGACCATATGGATGCATGCTCAACGGTTTCACCAGTAATCAACAAAGATGACATGAGATGTGACAGGGAAAGAACGGCTAAACTGATTTACTATCGGAGCAGATTGAGTTTTGAAAGGACAGAAAGATCAAGTGAGATTGAGAGAAACGATCTGAGGAGTCGCTTCTCTCTGGTCTTTACAAATGACAGAAATGTTCCACTCTGTCAGCGGTGCCTTGCTGCAAACAGCTCCAGCAGCACATGAGGCGGAGAGGAAAAACCATACCATCTGCTCAGTGCATTCCTAATCGTTGGCAGGCCTTCCTTTATTTGGCCCAAATCCTTCTAGGAACTGCTGATTTGTAAAAAAATATGTGAACTCTTCCTCCCCAGCCTCGGCTACCCTGTTGCGTGTAATGTGAAATGCATGTTTATAAGCGAGCGCAGATACTTTGTGTGTGCTAACAAGTTTGAATTAACTGTGCGGTTTCAGATGGAGTTACTGGATAAATTCCCAGTGGAGGGAGGCCAGAAAGACCCCAAGCGCAGGATCATTCCATTCCTACCAGGTAAGAGTTGAACACACGCTGTCCCCTAATGCCCCCACCCCACATGCCTAACACACAAACTCTTTAAAGTGGTACAGAATGGCACTCAATAGGGCATATACCTCCACATAGGACCATCAGTCCAATGAGTTCTGGTTTCTCCATGAGGAACTCTTGGGTTTTAAACAGTGGACCACGATGTCTCAGTCACAGACGGTGGAGGAACTAAAGGAAAACAGATTAATCAGAACAATCTCACTGTTCCGTGAACCAAGTGAGATGTTTCTTCATCTGCTCTTTAAACATTCAGCTGATTAAGCTTATCTTTCTGCATACAAACAGAAAAACTGTATTACACACAGCATATGCAAGATAAGGCCTGAAGCCGTTATGGTGTCACACCAAGTACCTGCTGTGGTTTCTATAACATTTCAGTTCATTTAAGTTCTTTCTTCATTGTCTTGAGGCAATGAAGTGTTTTTGGAACAAAGGCTTTTGGGGTCAGCTCGACCAACTTTTGAAATAGTTTAAGATTTAGATCCCGCTGTAAGTGATTCTTTATGAGAGCTTGAAAGAAAGCCTCACCCTGGGACTCCACCCACAACTCCCCCACCGTGCAGGCTTGGGACGGGTGGGGGATAGGATTATTTTTGTGGCCATCCAGGTCTGGAACTCATTGAGATACTACACACACACACACACACATGTGCGCGCCCACAGACACAGGGACTGTTTGATGAACTGAGTGGGAGGAGGGAAAGAGGAAAAAACTTAGCTTTTCATACTATCTCCTACCATTGCTTCATACAATCAGACAAAACAAATTGAATAGGAAAGAAAAGCATATTAATAGAATTGTCAGAATAAAAATGCCATCAGTAGCGCTATTTTGGATTTGTTCATAAAAGACAGTGAAACCAAAAGAGGTTCCAAAATAATAAGAGTCATACTTCCGTCTGAGTGGGATTCTACGAGAACATTTTTGCCTAATTTGCAGATAATTTTTTTCCGCCAAGGAAATATTTCACTTACAAAGCACAAGTCGGGCCTGTGGGCGGAGGCGGCACGGAAGTGGCTCTCTCTTCTTGTTGGGTTTATTCAAGGCCTCAAGGTGCTTTTACTCCTTCGGTGTTTCCACATCAGCAAAGTGGTTTGTCTGCATGTGTGCAGAGTGCAGAATTTTACCAGGGGTAAGCACCACAAACCTGATGGCTGCATTTAGTTGTGAGTCTAAAGTTGAACTCAGTGAAATGGTTCCAACATTTCCCAGCATTGTCCAGTTGAATCCACAGCTTTTTGATGTTTTTGACTATTTTATTACCTCAGGAAGCCATTTGTCATCTGAGCCCTCCTCACTTTGATGTGACACCCCCAAGCGAGGCTCTTTAAGGTGATGTCAGCAGCCCGGCCCTCGAAAAAGAGCTGATATGTTCTTGACCAATTATCTGCAGTTGTTTGATAATTCGTCAAAACCCCAGAAGGAATGTGGGTCTGTTTCTTTAGGGGCCCTGCATCAAAGAAGAGGTGAAACTTTTTTCTATGAATTAGTAAATTGTGTTGATTTCCCCCCTGTCCTTTTCTGTTTATTGATATAGCCACATCATACTTCAGCTACTCAGTGCTGCTGGGATGTATCCGCCTACCACAGTTGTAACATGTCAAATATGACTCTGTGGAGCTGAATAACTCACATTCCCCAGTCGGTCCTGGATTAAGTGTTTAAAAACAAAAAAATTACCAAAGAGTCACAATGACCTTGGTGTCTGTGCCTCATTCATATCACGTTCATCTCTTGTCTGCAGGGGACAGCAATCACTGGTCTTCTCTTCTACTCGTGTGTTGTCGCAGTCAGTAAGTTCAGGCAAGGTTTTTGGGTTTGAAGGCAAGTCGGTGGACACTCAGCTTTTCGATCTTTGTAAGTGGAACATGCACGCGTCCACGTCAGCACTGGCAACAATATTGTTTATCAAACGATATAAAAGCTGCAGCAGATGTTGTAATAAACAGACTCTTCCACTGCAAGTCTACCTCTGTACAGGCTTCATGACAATTCTCTTCAACACTGCTTCCTTCCCTTTACTTTGGAAACTCTAATGTATCGTGGTAGTCTGGACATGTAGAAACCTACCGTCTATCAGTAACTGTTTCTTTGTTGTTTCCAAGAAAAGAACTCCTGGTTTTACTTCCCCATTACTGCTCCTTAGTTAATTCTAAGTTAGTGATTATGCTTAGTCCTTGTGTTCTCTGCAACCAATTACTTCTGACTCTGAGCTTAAATGCTCGTCTGGACATCATTTCCATTTCAGAAAAGCTCTTTTTAAAGTAAAATGCATTAGAGTGGATTTAGCCCTGGTAAAACTCGTTTTATAAAAAGTCTTAAATCAATCCTCACGTCATGAAATACAAGTTGAAGTCACTTCTTGTAAACCCAAGTTGGAGTCCAATATTCCAAAGTGTGTGTCAAGTATTTTCAGACCTTTGAACCCTGGCGATGAAAGTGACACAGCATTTTCCTCTCAAAGCTGATTTTATATTGTTTATTCACATAACTGAGGCCAGGTCATTTCAGGGTATGAATACTCACTGTGTTCCCATAAAAGCTGCTTGTTTCTAATCTCAGCTATTTCCTCAACTTTCTTGTTGTGGCGTACAAGGACAAAGTTTGAAACCTCAAGTCCTCACTGCAGTGACCCAGCTGAGACCGAAGTCTACAGGATCTGTGTTATGTAATGGTTTTAGCTTCTCAAAATCACCATGTGTGACGAGTCCGGTGCTTAGGAATCGAGTCCTGAGAACAGCTTACTGTGTGTAAGGCGTGTAACAATCCCCCTCTCTGTGTTCCCACCTCCGTCTCCTCTGTCCCGTCACCTCCCTCGCTCGGCCCAGGAAACAGGAGTTGTTTGATACCCGCGGCGGGCTCTCAAGATTCGTCACGAAGTCGACCCTGCCTCGGCCGGGGCTCCGAGCAGATTTTTTTTTTCTCCCCTCCCCAAACAAGCCCTTTTCATCAGCTGCACCCATGGGCTGCCGTGCATACAGAGTGGGCAGTGTTGAGTCAGTGCTTCTCTCCCCCTGGACCCCAGAGAGCTCTGGAAAACCGTCAAAAAAGCTTTCTGTGTGAGGAGTGACGAGGGGAGGAGAGAGGTGGAAAGAGAGAGAGAGACAGAGAGAGAGAGAGAGCGAGAGAGAGACGTCAAGGGTTGACTTTCAAAACTCTTTAGTTTTCGAGAGATGTCCAGACAGTGTCCTTTTTGGGTTTCTCTGCCAACACCTAAGAGATTTGGAATGTCTTCTCTAATTCTTCGGCGAGTCACTCTCCTTTTTATGAGTCTCCCTCACATTGAGATGTACTTTTCTCCTCTGTGCAAATGTAGTGATGAATCAGGTTAGTTTCAGCCCCTGAACCGCTTTTCAAGGCGGTAAGTAGCAGAGTCATGGGAGCGTCTGAGCTGTAGGATTCATTCCATGGGCCTGACCGTGAATCAATCAATCCAAAAGTGGTTTAAACATTAACTCTAGCCCCTGAAAACACTGAGTAACATCTGGATTTGTTATTTCAGTGGGAAAAGGTTCAATCAGCTTTCAGTCCCGGGTCAGATGACTCTGCGTTAGTCACGGGTATCTGTCGGCTTCAGCTCCAAACAGCGGTAAAGGAAACGTGACATCCGGGTGGACATGCTTCAAGCTATGTATCATCAAAGCAGTGAAGGCGTGTCGTCCATTCTGAAACCACCTCCCTGTTCAGTCATTGGCCAACATGGCGCTTTACACACAACACGCCAGTGAAATGAAAACATCGAAAACACATCTGCTGCCTTTTTTAAGTGGGTTTACCTGTATTTAAAAAAACTGCACTCATTTGTGTACTAAGTGGTTTACTGACATGGCAAATAAAAACAGAATTCAAAAACAAAAGCCACGATTGACGCTACACAAGCAAACATGAGTTTCATGATCTGTCGTCTTGTCCCATCTTCTCATTGCTTTGCTCTGAACCAATCAGGTCTGCTTATTCACCGGCTCTTTGATATCACAATGGTGAAAACACAATATAACTGAAAACTATTTTGTGTGTTGTTTTTGTCACCGACCTGAGTCAACTTTTAGGTCATCATGAGCAAAGCGTGGTTGGAAGTGCGGAGATGGAGAATTTGGAAGATGGTTGTTTTGTGAAATTGATCTAAAGTCTTTTCCGTGAGGTCGCTTCACATTCCTCCAGCTCTTTATACATTATTTGTTATTCATGTTTCCTTATTCGGCATCTAACCTTATTTTTTCTGAGTTTAACCAACTTCAAAGACGAGCAGAAACAAAACAACAATATTCATGAGCAAAATATCGTTCAGATTCACGCTTACACACTCCAAAAACAACTTTTGTGGTTTTCAGCTCTGTGGGTTAAGGAAGCAGAAAAGGCCATTTTTAGTAACTCAGGTGAACCAGTGCAGCTGGAGGCCGGTCGGTCAGCGGGCCTGATTCATGTTTCAGCAAGTCTGCTTTAAACACGCGCTGAACAAACACCTCAGTCCTGTGATGGAGGTGATAGAGTGACTTTTAAAAACATGTCCCTCTCTGCACTCAGGATCTTTTCCCAGTCAGCCTCCACTTCCTGCCCAGTTCCTGCTGCACATGCCGACAGAGCTGCCGCTGTGAATTTATCAGAGAAACTTCGGCAGCTAAAAGGAGCAGAAAATAGATGCTGGCTCTGGAAGTTTCCTGCATGCCATTAAGTCAGAGGAGGGTTTTAAGAGGCCTATTTGTGGCCCCTTGTTGTTATTGTTGTGGCGACCCAGCTCGTCTGCGACTGTTTGTGTCTGGCGATGAGAATGGTGAAGTATGGAGCATTTACGCTGTCACTGCTTTCCCCAAAAATCATTTATTCATGACTTGGAAAGGGCAGCTATTCACCGAGCTCCTTACCCGCCTCATTGTGCTGTCAGAGTTATTGATGACGCCAAGTCTGCATGTGTCTGCACTCTAATAGGCCAACCGGGCTAACCAGTGAACCCTACCTTTTAAAAGAGGTGCTTTTGAAAGTTGGCCGAGAAGGTTAAACACACTGCAAATTAAGAAAAAACATGCAAAAAGGTCACCACACGCAAATACAGAACCACAGGCCAAATTTGGAATAAGACAATGGAAACTTTTCCAGGGGATCCAAAAAGTGATGAACCTGACTGTAGCTCAAAGCTTTGTGAAGTTCCATCACCGCTGACCAGCAGCAGACTTCAATAAACCTTTAAACATGCTTGTTTGGAATGGCCTGTTTTATTGGCGTGTGGTGATGCTGGTTGTAGCTTTCTTTCCGAACTCTTTACAGAGGTGACCTGCAGTATTTAAATGGTGGCGAGTAAAGAAGCTCCGCCACCGCTGCTGCACAAAGAGCTGTTTGTTCAAAGTTCAGTGGAGCTGGACTCAGTAGCAGGACATCACCGAACTGGAGCCTCAGTTGTCTTTGCCATTGTCTTGAAGATGTTGTTATGATCAACATCATCACTTCGGTTGCTGAGTCTCCGCCACCGCTGCTGCAGAGCACTGGTCGCCTGCTTATTCAAATTCCAAAAATATTGAACGCAACACATTTCCAAATCAGACACAGCTCTTCATTTGGACATTGACAATACAACTGCCCAGTGTGGCAGTTCTCGAGATGTGCGTTCCACAGATTAATTTTATCATAATATCGATGATTATTAGGATATGTTACTTTACTGCTGTGATCTATAGCAACACATCAGTTCTATTCTACAACTTTGACTTGTATGTTCTTCTAAATCATTTGTTTTCTACAATCCTCCAGGGAAGATCCTGTTCAGGAGGAGTCATATCAGAGATGTGGCCATGAAGAGGCTAAGGCCCATCAACGAGTACTGCACGGTGAGTGCATTGACCAATGTGTCACTTTAACCTGTAAATCTGCAATAGTTGTATTTCCTGAATATGCATGACAAACAACGCTGACCAGTCAGTGTTACAACATATGAAAACCAATGTTAAGTTAGAGTGGTTAGAGGATAAGAAAAACAAACTCCAGTCTCCCACCCACATTGTTTCAAACAAGCCATGAATAGGAAAATGGAAAATAATATTTCGGTGGACTAGTGGCAGAAAAATTGGACTATGGGCAGAAAATCAGACTGGATGGTCTCTGGTTCGACTCCACGGAGTGACAACAAAAACATACCTGGATGGACAACACCTGGATCTGTTCAAAAGTCCAAGAGGACTCTCCCTACCCCACTGTCTAAGTGCCCCTGAGCAAGGCCCCTTACTCCGCCAACACCTGCTCCGCCGGCGCCGTGCATGGCAGCCCACTGCTTTGTGTGTCCTCCTGTGTTCACCAGATGAGTCAAAAGCAGAGGACAAATTTCCCCCCATTTGCATGTCGTGTGTCTGTGCATGTGTGTGGGACCAATAAATGTATCTTAAAAAAAAAATCGTATATATGAGCAACACAAGTAGCTAAATGTCTTGGTTGTAATATTTGACTCCCTAGTCCTATATTTATCAAATTTATATGTCATTACCTCCATTAACTTCAGTGTTGTAGCAATTCACAAAGTCTCAAACATATGGTTATATTAATTAAGACTAAGCTCATAGCCACACAACGCAAGATTCACGTGATATTTATCAGATGACATTGTGTGGTGTGTGTTGTACTGAACTCCCTGGAGCCAACCTGTGTGACAGCTGGCGTCCACCCGGCTGAGGCGTCCTCAAAGCTCCCCAGGTGCCTCTGACTCCGACCCGTCCCTGCAACAGCAGACACATGAGAGGTTAATGTCTCTTAAGGGATCAATAGTGTGGAAGCATATAAAGAAAAATCTGTTGCTGTGGAGATAAAGAAAAGTGTTACACCCAAATATGCAGTAACCCTTCACGATCCCTCCTGGGGCTGGAACATTATAAATCTAAGTTCATGACGTGAACGCGAGACTTGAGTGGATGCGTGTTGTTGAATCACCACAAATTTCCATCAGTTTGTTTTTTAAGATAATGTAAAACTGTGCATTATCCAGCCCATTACACAGCTTTTTTACCAGGGAGATTAATCACTTGGCAGGACCATGGGAAAAGAAATGCAACAGCACAGACTCCGGCTCCACTGAAGCAGCTCTGTGACCGTAAAACTGCCAATAGCCGGCAAATAACCGATTTGACCGAAATGTAACCACGGCATCTTAGCAACAGGTTTTTTTGTCCTGGAAATAAATCCAAAGCAATAGTTTAAAAAAAATCCCCCTTTTTCTGCATTATTGTGCAAACTGCAGTGCTAACCAGGGAGAGAGGGTCTGTCATGAATCACACCATCATTACTTTTTATGACAGGACGTTTACAATTGGATATCGTGGCCTCATGACCACGTGGTGTAGAAGCGAGACGGAGCTTGTGTATTGAGCTCCACCAGGGAGGGAGATGTGTTGTGGTGCTCGCTGTCAGCAGGGAGTCTCGCCAAAAGGGCGAAGCGCTCGCCGGCGCTGAGCTCGCTCCGTGTCAGCACATCCTCGGCCCATAGGCTTCATGTTTTTGTTGAATATTACAGGCTTCTTACCCCAGAGCCTCTAAACCATCCACACCTCCTCCTCTCCGTCTGAGAGGGAATGTTTGAGGAGGTTTTTATAAGTTCGTTCTGACTTAGTCCAGACTGCATACTCAATGTTATCTCCAGATTGTTACCGTTCTGATAGGCTGTCACCACTTCCTTCCCGAATAAAGGAGTTTTGATTTACAAGGCCATAAAGTGAAAGAGAATAGTTTATTATCTCCTCCGACTGTACAGCTGGTAACAAACATCTTCAACCACTTAAGTGAAAAATAGGAGTTTTGGGAAAGGGATGGGTAGAGTTGTTGATTCATGCCTGTGGGGGTGGATGTTTATGAGAATAGTGGAGACGGATTTATCATCAGTGGTGTTGCTGTAGAATTTTAGGTTGTTATTGTGTGAAGTTATATACAAAGAAAACAAAATTCACATTTACTTGGTGAGGATTGTTCACTTTTGGAGTTCCGTGGATTTGGGTCCACATTGTGTCAAAATGTTTCCAGGCCAGATGTTTGTCCTCAGAACTCTTCTTCATGAGTTTACAATCTTTTGTTAAAGTAGCATTTGAGGACAGGACACCTCAGAGCATGTGAGAGGATTGTGTGGCGATAAATCAGTACCATCGTGCTGCGATGCTTTTAACCCCGAGCAGTGAGAAGTCACAACTCTTTTCTCAGCTTTTTCACACATTAACAGCCTGTCTGTCACATAAGGAGCCGAGTTCTACTTGTGAAAGCAAAAAAACTGATGAAAATTAAGTTAAAATCATGAGATTGAAAAGTTGACTTTGTGAGACTCTAAGTCCTTATTTCGATAAAGTTTTTCCTTGTTAAGAGTTACAGGATTGGCAGAAATAGGCATCGGAAATCAGAGACAGTGGATAAACACTTAAAACATCCTCCAGCCCTTAGAAGTCATCGTACAGGTTGGATCTCAGTCTTCAGCTCGGGCAGGGAATGTTGTTTTCTGCAGTGACTGCTGAAACAAATCTCAACTTGACTGTAAGCACAAACAAAAAACGGCCTCGACAAGGTGAAACGACATGTTTTTCTACGGGAAGAGCTGAGTCAGCCCTTCTGTTGTACAGCTGAGGTTTTAACCCGGCATCATGGAATTTCCCCTCGTTGTGAAGTCTTGTGTTTTCATTCAAGTCAGGAAAAACTGTCGGTATATAAAAAGAGAGAGAGAGAGAGAGAGAGAGAGTGAGAGAGAAGGAGAAAAAACCTGGAACCAGAGATTGTTTGTACAAAGCCAGAGGAAGACTGCTGAGCCGTGGATGGGCTGCCATGTCACACCGCTCAGAAAAGCATCACAGCAAGAAGTCCCAATGTCCTCGTGATCAACATCAGTCTCTATTCACAAACATAGAAATATAATCTGTGAGTAATTAAGATTTTGGATAAATAATGTCTCAAGATACCCTTCACTGTGAAAATTTTTGACTTTTTTTAATTTACAAATATAGATATAACAGATATAGATTTACAAATGTAAAGGTATTTTTTTAACATTGACGTATCTCAATGTACAGCACATTTTAAAGAAATGCATTTCCACAGTCCAGGTTTCTTTCTTGGAGAACTCACCCACACACACACATACACACAATTACCTTAATGCTGCCTGCTGTAAAAAAAACACACACACACCCATAAAGTCCATTTGCTGTAATGTACCCTGCGCCTCCGTCCCGTCTCCTCCCTGGGGAGAATGGTAATGAGTGGACAGACCGCAGGCTGACACAAGAAGAGAAATAAATCCAAGGAGAGTGGAGCTGCTTCTCTGACCTCAGGAGCAGCGCAGCTTTCTGGGCTGCAGGAGCAGACATTGTGGGTGGGGGGGGGTTCTCTGGAGGTCACCAGTATAAAATACACCTCTTACATCAGCTGCTTAGCTTCTGTTTCTGAAGATATGGATGGAGCTACTGTAAATGGGGGTAATATGAATCAGGAAGAGGAAGAGATGAACCCTCTCAGCTTATGAAACCTCCACTCATACTGTGTCCATGGCCGTGTACCTGCTCTTTTCTTCCAACTCGAGCTGTTGGCACAGACCTATGATCAGAAGCGTGACGAGGCAAACGTCTCTGCTACCAAGGTGTCCTTGGTCGGGGGCTCTGGCTCTGCTTCCATATCCATCACCGGCCCTGACGGTATATCGGCGCGTGTCACAGAGTGCAAAGAGGAGACAGGGCCCGCGCTGCCTTAAAGGGCAGAGCCGAAACACTTAGGAGTATTAAAATCAGAAGAGGAGGCCGGCAGAGGAGGCTTGATGGATAGCACCGGGCTCAGCCTGCCAGCAAGTGGAGGGAGGAGGAGTGGCCCAGCCTTCTAAGCAGTGTAGGAGAGACGGTCAACACAGGGTCATTGGCAGCAGTTATTCTGTCTTCTGGGGGGCGGGGGGGGGTTAATCTGTTGGGGTGATTATCTGTTTCACTGCTGTTCTTAAGAAGTTTGGCTGAAAGAAAGTGAAAGACAGATAAGGAGAGGCACATAAGTCTGGGCAGGAGTTGGAAAATAAAACCGTGTCTAGCTGTGTGTGTGTGCGTGTGTATATGCCAGTGTGTGTATGTGTGTGCGCCTCTTCACTGATGCTCGTGATTGTCCACAGAGGCACAAGGTGAGGGAGGACGGCAGCCGCGCCAGATCAGTAAACAGACACTAGACCGAAATTCTGAAACCATCTCACTTCTAAATATCAATAAATATGAAAAACCAGCCATAATATTAAAAGAGGCAGACATATTGTTCCTACGCCCGAGCTCCACAATCATCCAAAGTTACAATTTTAATAAGAGAAAATGTTTTTAATCTTCATCCGGACAAACTTTCAACAGACTCATACTGCTGCAGTGTCATCAATACACAAAATGATATTACATTTTGCACTTCAATCTAAAAAGTAATTGCCAAAATACTATTATTTTTATTATTATGGCAGCTTGTTCGAAGGACGTGGTATAGAAAAAGAGTTTTTGGGATATTAAAAAACATATGAAAATGAAAAACACGGGAGGCAGGATTGTAGAAGTATTGGTTATTCTGTTGAAACAAATGGACGATTCTCATTTATGTTTTGCTTTAGACAAATAATCAGTAAAATTATTGTTATTGTTAGAACAAGACAGCTAAATAATTAACATATTGAAAACTGTACTTATTGCCTAGACTCTCAATGTGAACTATATTTAACCTTTGGTTGACCTCTACATATATATATATATACTGAAGTGAGTGTAATTGTCAGTTTGTGTCATTTCCTAAGTTTCCTTGTCCTCCTTTGTCCCTGCAGGCTCTCATCCAGCTGCCGGTCTACATCTCCCAGTGTGAGGAGGTCCGAGTTTTCTTTGAGACCAGACCTGAAGACCTCAACCCACCCAAGGAGTAGGTACCACACGCGTTAGAAACCCTCAGAGTCACATGCAAAGGGAAACACCCACCGATGTTCACCCCGCCTGAGGTCATGTCGCTTCCCCTCAGCGTTTCCGCCCCAAACTCAGAATTCATCACACCCTCTGATATGATTTCATATTCCCATGTGACCTCCTGTTCGATCTTTCAAGCAGAAACACATTTAATGGGTCTTCCCCCCCCCCTGTACGCTGAGTCTGCATGTGAAGCATGTAGCTGCGGCTCCGCTCATCCCCCAGGCGGGGGGGGGGGGGTCAAGTGGTTGATCTGAAGGTGTGCAGACCTGCTCCGTGGTCTTGTGTAAATATCACTCAACACGTTAGCATCATAACCGGTGCCGACAGTTACAATGTGCTAAAACCAAGACATCAGCGGGCAGCGAGCTCCAGCCTCCAACACACACACACACACAGGCGCCTGTCGATTACACACTTCACTTACACACCCACTCGAGGCCTCGGTTTTTTGCAAATGTGTTGTTGTTGAGGTTAGCAGCACCTTGAGGGCAGCAGAGGTGACGGGCGGCTGGTTCCAGGGAGACCAGAGAGGCTTTTTACACCGACAGCTGTCAGCTGGGCCCTGAGCTTTTTAACCCGTCTGTCATCACATGCTGATGTGAGGCACCGGGCGCTCGGAGGCTGCATCGGTCGGCAGGAGAAATTAGTGGATAAATCCTGTTAAACGCCCCAGGAGCATGTGTGAGGAGAGCAGGGAGGTGGGGTTTTTCAATTTGCAAGACAAGGTTGAGAAATCTGGGTCACGTAATGAGAGTTTACACCAAAACGATACTTATACTGCACTAATTATATGAATATAACACTAGTGTGCACTTTGTATGCCAGTTACAATAGGAAAGAATATTTCTTCACTTTTTCTACCACTGCCACTAAGATATGTTTTCTGAGATTTCCCCTGAAATCGATGGGACAGCTTTCGGGAGCAGTTTAGGGTTCAGAGCCTTGCTCAAGGACACTTGACATGTGAGCCGGACGAGCCGGAAATTTAACCATCAACCCTCAGATTAGCGGATCACCTGCTCTGCCTTACCTCTGTGGTGGCTGTCTATACCAGTTATATGATAATCTGACATAAACTGCTCTCTGAAAATGATGATTGTGTAATAGACACACACAAACACACACAAGTCTCTTTATAGTTGAGCCCTAGCCCCTAACCTAAACCTAATTCCAACTCTAAATCTAAGTCTTAAACCTCAAACAGCCCATTCAATTTGTGAGGACCGGCCAAAATGTCCTCACAATGATGGTATTGAACCAAAATGGACTTTATAACTATAGATAGACATGCCACACACACACACACACACAGTTTGTCTCTGTCCTCCCCTGAATGAGGTCGGCAATGACACGTTACACCTCCGTCTTCATATAAAACCCCAGGCCTGCGCCGGGAGAAGAAGCTGCAGAGAGAGGGAGCATTCACTCGAGGCGGCTGAATACAGGAAAGACCTTGGTTTGTCTTTATTGAAATTGGATTAGTGCTTTCTGCTAGTGCAGCCTGTTGTTTGGCTCACTGACAACATGGGGCTGGTGCACAGACACAGCAGCCACTGTGGGAGAAGATTTATCATGGCGCATAAATCTACATGCACTGAGAGGGGCATCTCGAACTTTCTTCTCAGAAGCAGTGGAGTTAGAGACGAGGGAGGAAGAGAGGATTTCACTGTGAAGAGGAGGCAGAGGAAATGGGACAGAAGGAAAAGTGAATAGCAGCGAGGAAAGGAGAGGAATGGAATGGAAAGGAAAGGAAAGGGGGAAGTAGAAGAGATCATAAGGGAAGGAAATATAATTAGGTGATGGAGCAAGATGGAACTGGAGCTTGATGGAAAGAATGAAAAAGGAGATCATATACAACTAGTATGGCACTCAGAGAAAGCAAACCTCCACCAAGGCCCAACAGTCCCCGTATGAAACCACATTCAAATTCACTAGATCCAGATTTTTTATTTGCATCTGCACCAGATTGCATACACTCATAAATATCAGTCGCCTAAAATGTTCCATCAAGATCCATTAATTCCAAGAAATCAATAAATATGATATCATGTCAGTTGTTCGTAACTGGGACTGGGAGGATTCATTTGATATTCATGAAAATAGTCATATTGGGCTCATGGTTCAAGTGAGCCTTTAGATACACAATACACAAACACTGCTCTTCTATAATAATGGTATTGCCTCTGTCGGCCTATAGGCAGGGATTACATTTTTTACAGTACGTCAGTGGGTACGCTCGTGGGTGAAGATTTACTGAGACCTGAGCCTCTGCAATTAACAGCTGTGCCGACTGAACAATGCTTTATGTGGCTGACAGCGTTCATGTTAATGCCGGGGAGCGAACGACGAGGAGCTGCCAAGAAAACGGTGAAGGGAGATTGAAGGAGTGAGTTAAGTAGACGTGGAGGATGTGGGGGTGGGGGGGGGGAGAAGGAAGATGATGGAAGTGAGGGAGAGAACAGGCAGAGAAACTGAGGCCTTTCTCACACGTTGCTTATTAATAGATCCAACACAAAAAGTCGATATCAGCCATGACTGGCATTGTTTGCTGCATGAATCACTCCTGTTGTGTCGTTGCATCATAGCACATTAAAAAATAATCATGTGACAGATTTCCAAAGGATCTTAATGCATCATCGTTTCAAAGTAGTTACACGAATACGGGTAAAAACATCAGAAGTATCATGAAGTTAATGCACAAGTTAAGGAACTGAACCCAACAATAACCCCCTCCAGTCTTTAGAAGGCTCATCTGAATAGATTAAGAGATAATGCGTCAGTAAAAGTCACAGAGTTTGGGAATTATCATAAATGTATATTTTAGAACAAAGCACAAGATGATGAATATCTCTTGTACGTCTGAAGGTTCTCCGCACTATATAAAATCTGCTCTTTCTTGATAAACTATATATCCGTACTTTTCCCCCCCGGTAGTAATGTGATGTTTTCCTCTCTTCACCAGGGAACCCATTGGAAAGAAGAAATCAGGTAAGTCACAGCTTTGTTTGTGTATTTTCATGAAAATGGGTTTCGTGGTCTTGGCTCTGGTCATTTTGTCTTTGAATAGAAGTCCAGTCATTCTTATGTAGCCTAGTATATAATATAACATTTGCTCCATCTAGTGGTCACTCACATTTGTTCTTGTTCCATTCACATTTTGTCTATATTCAGATATTTAAATTCTTCTCCAGGACTTGACCATTACTGCACCAGTTACACAGAAGCCGTTCCTCTTTATTTCCTCTTCATCCTCTTCACTCATCTTAGATTCTCAAGTTGCATCCATGACACTTTTTTTCAGTTTTCTTCTCCATTCATTTTCCTTTCCATCAGGGATTGTGGAGAGAGCGACTTCTTTCCTAAAGCGAGGTAGTGAACACGCTGTCGTGCTGTGTGTGTGACCCCAGCGGGGCGCTGTAGTGGCCTGTCCCCCCCCCCCCCTCTCCTCCTCCCCTGGCCTGGGCAGGTGGGATGGGGCTCTGTTGAAAGCTTGGGGCTTGCTCTGGTTCTAAAATGGATTCATACACATTAACTTCAGACCCTGTTGGGCTCATTTTTGTGAATTTAAGTATTTTGTGGTGTTGAGGATAAGGGCAGGATGTTTACCTTGGATCTACATCAGAGGGATTTATTATTTTATAGTGTAGCTGCAGAATGGCCAGATATTCAATTTTAGATACATTAACAGCATCATGCAATTATTTTTTAACTTATATTAAGTACTATAGAGTCTTGGAGTTAAAAGAGTTGGTGGAAATGGCAATTTGCGTGTGAGGGTGTCTGCGTACTAAGTACAGTTAAAATTAATAAGACATTTACACATCATAATCTTTATCTTCTATTAACTTATGTATATCAATATGCTTTTGAACAGAATAAGGGTGAAAGCAACTCATTATTTTCTTATATTCTTAAACCTGCTCACTTTTCAAACTGACAGAATCAAGCATCTGTTGCAGAAAATAAATAAAGTTGCTTCAATTTAAATAAATTCACAAGCTGTTGCTCGCCTAATGGTGTTGAGAGACCTCGTGGCTGTGGATTCACCCCATCTGTACTTTATAGATTTATCACATTTAAGACATACAGGTTACAGTAGACAAAGTGATATGTGTTCACCAAAGGTTTTTTTTCCCAGTTATTGCTATATGTGGGATTCAGGTTCCCGGTTGTGTTTTGAGCCCCTTGTGTATTAAAAGTAGATTTGATTCAGGCCGGCTTGGAGCTAACATTGGTGGTGGGTCTCCGTGTTTCTGGTTTCTGTCTGTTGATGATTGACCTTACCCCCCTTGAAACATTTTAACTTCCTCATTCACTCCTGTAAGTTTCCCTTTTTTACTCCTCCTCTGTCAGCTCATTGTTTCCCTCACGCTCATCTCTCCAATCACATCCGTTACCGCCTCTGCTTCATTGTTTTTGTGAATCTCAATACTGTAGATAAGCCTCCTCTCACGTAAACAGAATTTAAAGCTTTGAATTAATGTCATCAGCTCAATATTTCAAAGCCATGGACATTTCCTCTTATGATTTCAAATTAATGGACACCTCCTTAATAAGACATTATTAAATTATACCCAACATCCTGAGGAGTAGAGGCTTTTATTTGCATTATTGAGATTTCATCCGTAGCTCCTCGAAGAAAGTATCAGGGAGAGAGACGAGCTAAATGAGCCTCTGCTCTGGTTCTTCCCCCTCAACAGGAGATTCCAGCTCAGCCGATCCTCTCCTCCTCGACCAGTATGTGGCAGTAACAGACTACGAGAAGCAGGAGAGTTCTGAGATCAGCCTGCATGCGGGTCAGACGGTGGAGGTCATTGAGAAAAATGAGTCTGGTAAGTTCTATTCAGTTTCCAGTACAGTCTTTTTTAATGTTTCTGAAAAGGTGCACAAAGGTAGTTGGTTTATGAATCAATCACTAGTGGAGGGACTGAGGCATGCTGGGAAACAGCTGATGTGACTATATGTGGATTTAATATTTCGGACATTCTTTAATTAACTTTTTTAATTAAATATTAAAATGAATACATTATCTTTAAATGATATTAAATCAAAAGATGTGTCATGATATCCAGTAGGTCACTCTGTTTATATTCTGCTCACTCAGGATGGTGGTTCGTGAGCTCGGAGGACGCCCAGGGCTGGGTCCCTGCCACCTGCCTCGAGGCTCAGGACGACCCGGATGACTTCAGTATTCCCGGAGAAGAAGGTACATGAAACTTTTCCCTCTGCTGTCGATGACACGCAGTATTGTCAAGGACTTAGAGAGGCTATTTAACACTAACAGTAAATGTATGTGCAAATTCATTTTTATGTTCGGTATAATGTAGAAGCAAGTAGAGGTTTAATTGGACTCCTATGCTATATTTCGAATAAGTGCTAATTTAATGGATGGTTTGCAGATCTGTTGAGGAAATGTGACAAAATTGCTTATTTTCTGGAGAAGATTAGTCAAACACTAGTTCCTACTAATGTGTGTTCATGAGCAGGACATCAAAAAATGAAAAATTATGAACAAATAGAAAATCTGTTGCATACATTGGAGCAGGATCCATAAAAACTGTGATGTAGATTTTAGAGGAACGACACTATAATGATAATGCAGCGTTTGGTCGGAGCCCTGAGCAAATGAAGGGGTCCGAGCCAAAGTGCAAATTACAGAGCATATTTCAAGTCCCTGGAAAGCCGGAGAAGTATTCGGGTTTAAAAGTGGACACTGAGCTCACTGCACTGTTTCTGCTCTTCAGAGGACTGGAATTAGAGAATGACTCAAATGTCACATCCACGTTCACTGACATTATCACAAATGTCCAGAAGAACGACACAAAAACACAGAGGGGGATAGATGAGCATTTAGGCAAGTACATAATATATATGCTAAAGTTATCCCAACACTATTTGTTACCCAGTAATTAGTAAGATTTAATTTAAGAGACCCCAGATGATGCACAATATCACCGACATATCTTTGTTCAGGACATTGTTTTTTAAACTGGAAATGGGTAGTGAGATTATAAATAAGAGATTCCAGCTACAATGGATTGAACCTGTAACCCTTTCATTAAAAAACATCTTTCTTTTATTGATCGCTCATTGATCGATTGCTTTATTGATCATTCATCAGCAAACGATTCCCATTTACTCCCAAATAATTCCTCCTATTTGTGCTCTGCTGTGAGTTGAACTTTCTTTTAGGTCGACCATTACTGAAAATGCTTTAATTCAGGATGAATACACATCAACGGGATGACACATGTTATGTTCACTTCCTGTTTTGCCCACCTCACTGTGCCTGGAACAGTGCCGAGGAGATTCTGGTCACTGCCAAGGCACGTGGGTCGTCGCAGAACTTTAGGGGATCTATTCAGCACAGGCTTTGGGCAAGGTGGAGCGCACGCCTTTCTTTTCCCCCTATTCTCAATGTGTGTGTTTGCGTGTGTGTGTTTATGTGTATGCATGTACGCTGCTTGAGAGACCCAAGCATGTGAATTAAACCCTTGCATGCAAAGTGAATTGTGTTTTTCTACGATTTTTAATATGGGTTAGGGTTAGGGTTAGGGCTATTTCAACCAGCATTAATAATCACTTGATAGATCAATATAGATGTAGTAGTAGTTTAATAGTAGAAATAATACAAATTGTAGAAATGACATTTCTAGTACAAAGTCTGTTGTGTTTGTGGTCAATATTTGTGGAGGATGTTTGTGTGTTTTGTGCGTCAATCTCACATCTTCTCACTCCACAAGACGCTGCTCAAGCCTTGCCTCATTTAATTGAATCACTCTGCTACTATAAAGCCAAAGTACTTCAGTAGCCATGACAGTTTCTCATCCTTAACCACAAAGGGACAGGGTTGAGTTGGACAAAGTGCTTTGAACCGCGTGCTTTGTCACCGCAGCCTTTATGCTCCATCGGCATTTATTTGTGCGCCGCTTTTATTGTGAACCTGTGCACAACAATCCCCAGAACGGACATTATGATTTTATATTTCTTACGATATTGTGTTTCCCCCCCCCCCCGACTCTAGATGAGAAGTTTACAGTGATTTACCCGTACTCGGCCAGGGACGAGGATGAGATCGACCTGGAGAGAGGCATGATTGTGGAGGTGATTCAGAAGAATCTGGAGGGCTGGTGGAAGATCAGGTAATTCAACCCAGTGACATTAAAGGAGACACATTATGTTTGGTTTTCCGAGTTTATTTTTCCTCTAGTGAGCTAAAAACCAAGTGTTTCAGACAGAGGCTAAAGAGAGGAGCTGTGATGTGTTTTCATAACATTAGAGCGTGTAAACCTTTTCAAGTAATAACACAGACTAAAACTATGAATGTGATATTTCTCGTTTTACTTGCCAACATACCCTGTTCCAGATTTACAGGCTGCTCGTGAATATAAAATGTTGCACTGACTAAAGACACAAGTTAATTGCACGTTGAACTAACTGCCCATTAGTCTTCCCTCTCATTTTTATATCTCAAGCCAGTGAGGGTACATCTCTTCTGCACTCAGGTACCAGGGCCGCGAGGGCTGGGCCCCAGCCTCCTACCTGAAGAAGACGGACATTCAGAAGCAGTCAGCAGGGGGCGCTGCTCACGCCAGCACCAACGACCTGGACGGGTTCTCCAAACAGGGCCAGCAGAACAACGCAGCTCGAGACAAAGAAAACCGCCTCTCCTTTTTCTCTGAGAACAAAAGTAATACGTGAAATCAACAAAGGAAGCTTGTGATTTAGTGTTTTGCTTGAGAGAGGGAGTGGATTTTAATAAAATGTCTGTTCGCTGCTGCTGTGCAACTCAACATACTCTCTGATTACATGTGTTCTCCCTCCACAGAAGTGGGATCCAGACACAGACCTCCTCCTCGCAGAGATCTCACCATCGTAAGATTTGGCACAGCAACGATTCTTTATGTATTAGATGAAAACTTGGGATTCTCACTTGACTTGTCTCTCTCATATTGCACAGCCTCGTGGTGCAAATCTACCCAAGCCACCCGTTCCTCCGGCGGTTGAGGAAGAGTTCTACACAATAGCGGATTTCCAGACCACTATACCTGATGGTATTAGCTTCCAGGCCGGAGTTAAAGTTGAGGTGGGTCGAGCACTGCTAATATGAAAACGGATTTTATAGTGAAGCATTTGGCTTGAATAATTAATTAAGTTATGAATTTTGGAATTTAATCTGTTTATTCATTATTCACTACCTACCAGGTGATTGAGAAGAATTCAAATGGTTGGTGGTACATCCAGATAGATGAAAAAGAGGGCTGGGCCCCAGCCAATTTTATCGACAAGTACAAGAAGACCAGCAATGCCCTGAGACCCAACTTCCTTGCGCCTCTGCCCAACGAGATGGAGAAGCTGAGGTTGGAAGATGGTGGTTGTTCAAATGCATCAGGCTCAGATGACAGCTGGTCCAAGCCGTTACCAGATGAGCCACCCACTGCCCCCGAGACCTGTGCCCGACCTAAACTCAGAGAGTGGAAGCCCTGTCCCGTCAAGGTGGTCCCGGCCTTCCCTGGGCAGTTGCCTCCAGCCCCAGCTGCCCCTCCAGCCGAGGAGAAACCAGCTCTCCCACCTCGAAGGGAGTCCATTAACAAGAGCTTTGAATTGGAGGTAGCAGACAAACCAAGACCTGATCCTTCCAAGCCTTTGCCCCCAAAGCCCCCGGCCCCTGGAGTCATCATGCCACTGGTACCGCCCAAGGCAGCCCCCTTCAAACTAGACAAACCACCAGAGATCAAGAAAGAAGATAAGAACAAAGTTCTTCACCTTCGGAATGAGATGGGTCTTGAATGCGGGCACAAGATCTCTGCCAAAGAGGTGAAGAAGTTTAATCTGAAACCTGTGCCGAAACAGCCACCGAAACCCAAGCCCGAGGTGCAGGAGGAGAAACCAGAAGCACCTGGTCCGTCGGTGTTAATGAAGCCCAAACCTGGGCTACGACCTAAACCTGTCCCTGCAGCCAAGCCGGATCCCCCAGCGGAGAAGAAACTAGACATCACCAACCTGCGGAGCAAGCTGAGGCCGTCGAAACCTGCAGACCTGGGTTCTGCATCGGGTGAGTCAAACCATCAGAACGGCGCGGCAGCAGCAGTCAATAGTTCCCACCCCAGATCCCCCACGAGCTCGCCACCCACTCATATCCCTTCTCTCAACCATACTAAGTACTCTGACGAGCCAAAGGTCCCCCCAAAACACGTTAATGGTCACAGCCACGAGAGCTCATCACCCCATGCAAAACCATTAGTGCCTCCCCACAAGGAGGCGCCTAATAGACCCCCCGCCATGGCTCCAAGAAGACCTCCTCCTCCAAAGAAGGGAGACCCATCCAGTCCAACTGAGCTCAGACCTCCACCTGCTCTTCAAGAAATCCAGGATATTCTCAAGGCTGGACTACCCCAACTCAGCAGGCCCCCTCCCCCTAAACCCAAAGGGTTTGTCCCGGTGCCTGCAAACAAGGAGAAGGAGGAGAACAAGGTAAATAAAGTCCCAATTCCTCCCAAGCCCCAGTTGAAGAGCGAGAAGCCTGGTCCGCCCAAGGACAAGCTTCCCCCTTTACTCAAGGAGCCCAGCAGGGAGGAGCTGTATCTGGCTGTGGCGGACTTTGAAGGGGACGAGCAAACAGCCGGCTTCAAAGTGGGTACAGTGTTCGAGGTGCAGGAGAAAAACACCAGCGGCTGGTGGTTCTGTAAAAATGTCAGAGGAGAAGTCGAGGGCTGGATCCCCTCGAATTACCTGAGCAAGAAACCTTAGTGGGAACGTGCGCTCACAACCACCGCCATACGAATCAATAAGGATTTCCATGAACAAATTATCACTATTTTGTAGTTGATTAGCATTTTTTTTTTTTTATTTATAGGTACCTTTTTTTTATTATTGAAACATTTGTTAATGTTTATTTTTTGCAAGGATGTTCTACCTAAACTGAACCAGCAATAACACATGCCCTCCTGGGTTTTGTGATGTTTACTTCTTTTAGTTATTGACTAAGTATTAAGTGAAATATTATCTGCTTTCATCGCCACGTGCTAGTTGCCGCCATTAGAAAGGCTCGACGTTATAACAGCCACAGATGTATCTAGATCCTCCTACGATACGTTGCCTCGATATTATATGCAAAGTGCTTCAGTGCTTTATAAACTGGTTGTGACTGTACACATGGTCCTTGTGGGAATCATTTTGCTAAACATTGAAAACAATCTAGATCAAAGGAGACTGAGCTAGATGTTCATATCCAGCAGTAGACGCAAAAAAAAATCCAAAGTCGCTAAATCAAAGACTGCACATTAACTCATTAGAGGAGGACTGGGCTTTCAAGTGCTATTAGCAATTACTAAAAAGTGTATTTGCCAAGTAGAAGTGCTGTTTGTTATAACAGAAACATGCATCTTAGTTTTTTCTAATGTTTTTCCTTCTTGAATGAATGTTGCAGTGACCTGTAACAAACGGGCACTTTCTCCAGTGGGATGAGGTTTAGGGTTTGCACATGCTCCAGGAAGGATACAAAAAAAAAAAATGCCACCGTGCATTTTTATTCCTTATCTTTACTTGTCATTGTATTTGCCATATTATTTCATACTCATTGTTGCAAAAAAAAAACGTCAACGTAGAGACGAGGCTCGAGCAGCAGAACTGAGGTGGTGAAGGGAAAAGTGGGATTTTGCCGAGCACATCTGCATCCCTGCGCCAGATGTGTGACCGGGCGCGAGGAATTGGAAACCTACGGTGACTTGTGCAATGATTTACAGTATTTTAAGAGTGTACAGTCTGGATGTTTGGTGCTTGAATAACAGCAAAGAATGACCATTGTATAAAAATAATATTTTACATTGATGCTTGACTGGTCAAGCATGGTCAGCAAATTATTTTTTATTGTACAGTAATGAGAGTCGTACCTGAACTGTTATTACTTTCCTTCTGGGGGGGGTCCATCTCTTAGGGGTTTTGCGCTGTACTGATCGAGTTATGAGGAAGGAAGGAAGATCCAGGGGAGACGTTCGGTTGATTTATGGATTGTTTTAAGATAAATGAAAAGTAGGTCCGTTGAGAAAAGTATGTGAAAACCACTCACTGATAAATACATACCAAAATTAGACAATAAAACAATTGTGCGTTCATGGTTCTGGACGTAATCAGACAAAGCTACAAGCTGCAACACCGATTCTGTTCTGCTTCTAGTCGCTTTAATGTTAAACCACATTTCACTCATGTTTTATAAAGAAAATGACAGCACCAACGAGAAAAGAGCCGAATTTAAAAACACTTAAAATGTTATTGTTTGGTATAATGTGTGTGAAGAAGGTACAGTACAGTGCAAAGAAAATGTGTGGTATGATGGTGTCAGTATTGTAATCTTATTTACTTTTTTTGCAATGTATTTTTCATTACATTGAGTCTCCTTTTACCCGAGTCAATAAAAGTTTTTGATTTTTCAACTACGCCTTCACACTGTGTCTCAATTGGTGTTTGAAAAATCACAAGGGGGCTTGGCTTTTTCTTCATTGCCGAGTTAAAAGTAGTAAAAGACCAAATATGTATTGTTTTAAATCACTGGTTTTATGTTTCTAGATGAATTAAATCAGTTTCTTTATTAGATCGTGAAAACAAACTAAAGTTTTTGTCTGATTGTCTACAAGAAAACCCCCAGTCACCTTTATCCATTTAATCAGATGAGGACTCAGAACTCTGGGGTATTTTAGCCTTGTTTTTCTAAGTGGTTTTTCTTTTCCAGCCTGTGAACGTACAGATTTATTCCCACCGCTCATCGACACAGGAGGGAGCGCTTCTCACAGACAAAATGGACGTATAAATGGGAGTGCTAACACATTAGTTTTATATAATAATGTCAGTGTCGTCTTTACAGCTGGATGTGATGGCTCCAAGTGGCTAAAAGACGAGTACATTTTGTGGTGACTCACCTCCAGTGGGGTTTGTTCTTTTCCCTGCACATTAGATTAAATATAACAATGAGAAAGTCATTGGAAGTACTGGATGAAACATAGTGTAATGTACAGATGTAGATCTAGTCTCACCTTTTCTTCATGGTCAGACTAGTCTGTAACTTTCAGTTTGACCATATTGGAGATTTGGAGTCAACTTTATGAAAATGTTGAGGGAGCTTTGACCATTCCTCCAAATCTTTTGTTCTTTGAAGTGGACACTGACTGAAAATCCAGATGTTCAGTTGAAAAGACATCATCACATTGTGTTGAAGACGCAACCATTAAAAAAAAGAGCCTCCGCCACATCACAGTAATTAGAAAATCTGCATTTATTTAGATATTTACAACAATGGTTCCTTCTGATACAGTTTCATTCACGCTCACGACCCCTCCATACAAACAACGTCATGTAAACTGAGGCAGAGAGGAACACCGAGATGGAGCCACTCAACATGACAGGAAGGAGAATTTGTACAACATCTTTAAATACTTCAGAGACAGTGTGCGAGAGGGAGCCAGAGAGAGAGAGAGACACGGAGCTGTACCTGATTACTGACCTGATTGGTTTATACCCGCAGGTCAAACTGCTCTAAAAATCACTTTCTCTCCCTAAAAGAAACACGTTTATCGGCTGCAAACGTGGATGAAACATCCGGAGGCATCTGACAGCAGCCCGCATAGTTGCACTCCCTTAAAAAAATACATGAAGAGTCATGTTCCAATCGCAGATCATCACTTAAAACTGAGACCCCTGCTTTCTAAGTCCCCCTCCCCCCCAAAAAACATAAAAGATAAAATAATTTTAAGCAGTGTTGCCTTTGCATGACTCCGATACATCTGTTTTTGGTTTAAACTCTTCACATTATTCTCCCTCTCAGTGCAAAAGAAGGCAAATTTAAGAAGAACTAAAAAAAACAACCTATAAAAGGTTAGCAAAGAAATACATGTAATATTGCACTTTGGTTAGCAGGAAGTGCATTTACTGCACACGGTAGAACAATTACACACTTAATACGTCTTTCTTTTATTTATTATTTAGCTTTAAATCCCCCGTTGAACATCCTTCAAAGAACATAACAGTATTTTTACTTTGGCTTGGTCAGTTCCCGTCCAGTGTGAATGATTTTACAGTAAGAATACAACAGAAAAATAACAAACGTCACCGCATCCAACACGATATGAAAATAAGAAGCAAGCCATTCCTTGTCTGTTAAAATCTCTTACCTAAATAATCATTTAAAAAGAAATTATAGATTTTTTGATTTTGGACACAGCGTCATCCCTACACAATTTAAACAATATAAAAAATTAGAACATCCTTCATACCATGGGTTTTGCTTAAAAGAAGAGTTTACAGTGATAAATCTGGATTTTTTTCCTAAATCAGTAAAAATAAATATAAGCGAACTTTGGCAGCTATATGACATGCGTCTGTCTGACAAGCAGCTGAATAGGCCGAGACATAGAGAAATTCACAAAAGGGTCATTAACCAATTAAAGTTTGGTTGATCTTTGGTCATTTCTGGAAGACGACACCGATCATTTGGGGCTGAACAAAAAGTGCTTAGGTTCTGGCTCACCAGCTTTTCTAGAAACAAACATAAACTCTCATCGTACAAAAAGTGAGTTCCCTCCTCAGGACAACAAACGATGAAGACCAATTAAAATCACTTTGGTGTCTTCAGCTCGTCCGAATCATAAGTCACTGTGTTGTGTGATCCAGAGGTTTTACTGGTGAGCGTTAAAAGGAAAATCATTCTGAAGCACGTTGGGGTTTTTCGGTCAATTCAATCCTACGATGTCTTCAAAGAAAAACGTGTTAAAACATAAATATGAACTAAAACAATAGAGGGACCTGATGGAGGGGTAACTTGGCTGCTGTTACTGGCAAAGCTAAATAAAACTGAGGCAGCAGACAATTGTAAGGCCTGTGTGTGAACGTGTGTGTGTGTGTGTGTGTGTGTGTGTGTGTGTGTGTGTGTGTGTGTGTGTGTGTGTGTGTGTGTGTGTGAGTGTGTGAGTGTGTGAGTGTGTGTGTGTGTGCCAGGAGGTGTGCGGTATCACAGCAGATGCTTCTATGTGGTAGAAGAGTCTTGGTAAGGCACGAACTTGGAGAGTTTATTGGGAGAGCTGGGGTTTGGACAGTCCGAACTCTCGCCCATCTTAAAGAACGCCTCCTGATCCTTTTTCTTCATGGTCAGGTCTGTTTCCAGGGCCTGAGGGGAAGACAGAAACCAAAACATGTGTAAGATTTACATAACCATGCTCACATAGAGGGAGGGGAAATGTATATATGCAGGTGGAATATTGATAAAACAAGGATGGGGGAAAATAGGATGAAATTACCTCCACCAGTGAATGATTTAAAGAACTATTTGCAATTTGGTGCGGATCCAAATAAATGAAATGTGGTAATACATGTTGCAGCTCGGGACAAAGGGGCAGATTTTACTTTATTTAACATTGAACGATTTTTAGGTTGAAGTACATTAACGTTTATTCGAAAACCTAAAAGTCTAGATACGCTAGTTGAAATCTGAAATCTGGAAACGCACCTTCTTCCTGGGCTTCAGATGATCCCTCCAGTCCTTCATCACCTGGTTGTGTTGCTCATCCAGATACTTGAGCCTCTGAGTCTCATTCTCCACCAGCAGGTGACATTTTTCATTCTGCAGCACAAAACAATCTTTTGTTTAACAACGAGGCATTTGTTGGTGCTCAGGCTTTGTGTCTCCACTGCAGAGATCTGCCTCGGAGATGACTGGGCTGTGACAGGATGATAAAGTCAAGTGTGTAACAGGTCAGTCACCTGCAGCTGCTTCAGCTCTCGGATGTTGCTCTCACACTGACCGATCCGCTCCCTCATCTGGTTCTCGTGTTTCTGCTGCTGATGCAGCCGCTCGGCCTTCTGCCGCTTCTCCTCCTGCTGAGAAAACTACAGACACACAGAGGGGGGGGGGGGGGTTAGCGAAGAACAAACTCTCTGTTTACACACGGAGAGACACACAATCACCCAGAGCCAGTTACCTGTTTGATCTTCTCTCTGTCCTCCGCGCTGCTTCCCGTCCAGTTGATGCGGAGGCTCTTCTTGAACATGGCCATGCGGGTCTTGGCTTCACCGCGCTGGATCTTGGGCATCCGGCTCTTTTCCTGCTGCTGCCGACCTTTCAGGATCTCAATCATCCGCTGGTTGTAGCACTGCATATGCTCTTGCTCCTGCAGCGACGGGGAAAATAGATATAAATGAACCGTATGTTAGACGATAGCAGAATATTAAAACATGGTTGGTTCTGGACTCCAGCCTGGATTTTGACATGCCATCACATGATTGAGTAAATATGGAAAGCTCAGTGTTTGAAGGTGGAGAGGTTTGATCCACTGGTTTACCTTTTCATGCTTCTTGAGCAGCTGGTGCCTCTGGAGGAAGTATTTGTCTTTCAGCTGCTGCTTCAACAGCTGATGTCTCTCGTAGAGATTCTTCTCCTCCATGTCCCAAACCGTGGCTTCGCGCTCTGATCAAAGTTATTGGAACACAATGTGTCAGTACTGTGCACATGTTAAGTCCCACTTCACCAGATCAATGAAGAGATCAATAACAGGACTTATCGTAGTGATCAGGTTTTGTGTGACTAATGGAATCTGTACCTCTTATTAGGTTCTGCTTCTTGTTGAGACACTGCCTCTCTGTGGCTGCAATCTCTTTCTTGTTGTTGGAGATGATCTTCTTCAGCGTGGTGTCCAGGAAGTTCTTCTGCTGCGCCAAGAACTTCTCCTCCTAAAAACACGAGAAGTGGAGGAAGGACGGAGACGATTAGCAGCCGGACATTTCATCCGTAAGAGGAAAAGATGAATACCTTACGAAATGGTTAACATGAAAACACCATGAGCCCAAGTTTGGACCAAACTGCTCACCTCTTTAATCTTCATTTCTTGGAAGGAGCTCATCTTCTGTTTCATGGACTCTTTGCGCTGATTTCTGGGCAACTTATCAACCGTCTGTTTTACCTAGAGAAGTCACAGTGGAGCCGCATTCAGTGACTTTGACACATGAGTATGATTGGAGACAAAAACACTCCTGTTGTGATGAGACAGTTAAAAAGATTCCTCATATTTTCAAACGTACCTCCTTCTTCTTGTGTCTGATGTGATCCTGAAACTTGTCGAGGTCCTTCTCCTGCAATGTTTTGATGCGTCTGGTCTCTTCTTTGAGTTTGACGGTGTGGTCGGCCTCCATCTTCTCAATGGTCTGCTTCTGATTCTTCTCCAGGTTCTCCAGCTCCACGTCATAGTGCCTCTTCTTGGCCTGGGATGAGAACCAATGAGACACAAGCACACTCGAAGCTTAGGAGTTATGATACGAAACACTGTCGGGCTGTTTTATTGAAGTATAAACTACTTTCATGAGGGAAAAACATCTCAGGCAATAAAGTAACAGGTGTGTGTGTGTGTGTGTGTCTGTGTGTGTGTGTTTGTGTGACTCACATTCATCTCCTGGTCAAATCGTCTCTGCATCTGCTCTTTCTGTGTTTCCAGTTTACTGGTTAGAACCGCCTGAGCTCTGTGCTCCTCCTTCTGCAGCAACCGCAGCTCCCGCAGCTCCTGACGTCTGAACACACAAACACACACACCGTCATTATGTTTCAACATGTAAACAACTTGAGTTCATAAGTTATCAGTGCTGTTACTAAAAAGTTCAACTGAAAAATCACAATTTGTTTTTATCTGAAGGAAAAACTGATAATTTCATATCAGTCAAAAAATGTTATTCAGACAAAACCAATATTGAGCTGTTGACCGTTTTGGAATTTAATATTTAATTGCCGTTTTTCGCAAGATAAGGTCAGTCACAGTTGATGAGGATATATTAAAGATGTTTTTCCTGTGTGTCTAATTTGAAGCGAAGGAACCATATCAATAATACAGATAGATATTATATTGCATGTGATAGATAATATATTTCAGATATGAACGTTTTACCAAAACATGTATTTCAATCTGTCTGGCCCTTAGTGGAGTAATGAAGCGAAAACTAACTAATATATATTTATATGACATATGAAACCTGTATTTCTCTTGTTTGAATCCTGATTTTCAGAGAAATCCCAAATTATGCTGTTTTTTTTACAGTCGTTCATGTAATATCATATCTTCACCACTAGATGGCAGGAGTAATGCATCCAGAACTCAAAGGCAGCGCTGAACTATAAGAATGAGAGAGTATTTAGAAATACATGTAACAACAAAATAAAAGCGTATTGATAAAGTTCAACAACATCTGGAGAGTTAAAGAGACTTCAGAGACATCTTTCTTCCCCTTTCAGAACATTACCTTAATAAGTAATTTTCCACTTGGATTGTTAGTTTACTTTAATCCCAAAGGGATTAAGCCCAAAAGAGAGGGATGCCTTAAATAGCAGGTTCCATCTACATCCAGCAGGTCACTTATCACAGAGTGGATTTCAGTCACAGGAATGAACTGACCCCTGAGATCACAGCCGCTCATTTACAGGGAATGAAAACAGATGAGTTTCCAAGAAGAAGAAAAAAGGACAGAGAGGTGGGGACGCAGATTATTGTGACTGGTCTTATCTGGATGGTGACTAGATCAGTGTGTGTACAGTGTGTGTGTACAGTGTGTGCGTACAGTGTGTGTGTTCTGTAGAGAGTCATCCACATACCTCAGGAATCTCATCTCCTCATCTTTCTTCTCATCGTCCCTGATGATCTTGGAGGTGGTGACGCTCACCTCCACGCCGTCAATGACAAACTTCCTGGTTCGCTTCAGAGTCTTACTCGAATAGTCCTGGAGAACAGACACAGGGATTTAGGTTCAGTTAGATTAAGACGAGGCAAATCTTTTAATACACCCTTCTGTGGTACCTCAGAAACTCTATTTGGAGTACATTGATTTAGAGACATGTTGGGGGAATATGAACATGACGCTCATTGTGTCACAAAGATTTCCCACAACTATTTATTCAATGTAGACCAAGTTAGTGTTGCACTTTAAAAGCTTTTAAAAGGTAAATTAAAAGGGGAATCATAATGAAACGTCCCGTTACCTTGAATAAAACTGTGGATTTCTCTGGGTTGAACGTTTTGGATAAAGTCAGTTCACAATTCAACAACTTATATAACATAGGTTGTATTTAGACACTTTGATGTTAAATTGAAACGTACTATGTGAAATCACAAAGAGCTTGAATCAGCAGCAACAGATTGATCATCTTTGGATTTGTGTGAGTTTTTGATTCCCAAAGTTTTCGGTTGTTTTGTTGTAACCTGGTGAAAAACAGTGGCAGTTGTGTGTGTGTTGTGTGTGTTGTGTGTGTTGTGTGTGTTGTGTTGTGTTGTGTTGACGGAGGCGTAACTATTCCTGTCGATCTGGTTCTATTGTCAAAAGCGGTGAGATGTTCCATCCGTCAGCACACCGGGGAGGGCCATGCAGGAATTCCCTCTTTTAACAACAACACAACCTCTTCTATGAAGTATGACACAACGTGAACCTACTTTTAAAATGTATTTAACTCTTTACAACAACTTTTTTGTTACCTCGACTGAAATATTGAGATTGTGGTTTTTAAAAAGTTGACCAACAAGGGGCCAGGACTTTTTACTTTGGTCCCAGATAAGAGTTGAACAAAGTCCATGTATTTGAGCAGGTAGCAGAGAGACAGGCCACAGGCACAGGCCAACCAAGTAATATCTCCCACTAATATGTTAATTATGATATTAATGTTTACATATTAGTCATAGTTTAACCTGACATCTCCACGGCCTACTATGTAACTCTCAATATTTACAAGACGGATATGGCAGCGTTTGCTGAGCAAACACTGGGTAGGTCCACCCCTGGAGGTTGTCACTTCCTGGTTTATAAATAGTTCATATAAGAGGGAGAGGAAAGGGAGAGGAGAAGACACAAGACTAGAGGAGAGGAGAGGTAGAGGACTAGGAGCGGACGAGGAGATTTAGAGGACAAGGAGAGTTAGAGGACAAGGAGAGGAAGAAAAGAGGTAAAGGACGAGGACAAGGACAGGAGGAGGAGAGGAGAGGTACAGGTAGTGGTAGAGGACGAGGGGAGGACAGGGAGAGGAGAGCAAGAGGAGGCTTGTCCTGATTTGCTGATTCACATAACTGACCCTTTTACTAAAGCAGTAAATACACATGCTTGTTGTTGTGATGAGTTCATGTGTGCAGGTTGTTGCTATAATGAAAATGTCCCACACACACACACACACACACACACACTTTCTCCTATACACAGATGAATTCATGAGCAAATGCAAACACTAACGCTCTAAATCATACACACTTGTGCAGTGCAGAAACACTAAGGCAACACAAAGCAGCAGACGCCCGACCTCCCATCCTGAGACAAAGATTCAGCCGAACAATGTGTTCTGGAAAAAAACGTGAACATGCCCGGAACAGACACGACTCCGTGCCCAGTCAATAAGAGTTCAATCGTGGTCAGTCCATAAGCATCCAGAAGCAGCCGAGTGACAATGGGCTGCACAGAAACTTCCATTCACAGGGATGAATACCGAGCTGTGTGCACACAAAGGGCTCTGTTGGTGCTGCTCAATGGAACATGTTGCATATTTTTTAAACTCTCGGTATCCGATGATGAAACGGTTTCTGTATCCTCCAGCTTCCTCACATCTTTGCCTCAGCAGGATTTAAAAAAAAGGCATACATTTGTTGAATTGTGATAAATCTGTCTGTGGCAAGACAAATCCTTGATACTTGTTAGAAGGTATTCATATTCACCACAAACCCTGAGCTCATAATGTAACTGTAGTTGTGAGCCTAATGGAAGACAGGCGGTGGTCTGTTGCAGATGGTGAACACCCACAACCCAAAACACAACACAATGCACTTTCAGTTCCTCTGTGGGTGCAAACAAATACTTTTTCCAGGGTGGAGTTTTTCCTGCAGAGGCTGAGAGCAGTTCTCGGTACTTCTTCGACACTGCAACACCAGTCTGACCTCTTTTTTCTCCAGAAAAACATGATCTACTGAATCACCTGCATGTGTGAACGAGGGACACGTCTTCTCGGGGTCAAACCAGTATGTAAAAAGTACCTCCGTTTTCCCCCCTGTCCATTTGTTGCTGTGTTTGATAGTGAGCAGGATTACACAATACAACTGGATTCATTCATATAAACTTGGTGGAAGGGTTTTGTACCAGTCAGGAAAGAACCAGCTGGATGTTCATGCAGATACTTTGTTTTTAACATTTTCCCTCTATGGACCTTGATCATTTTTTTAATAATCTGGCATATTTAGGGAGGTGCAGCTTGATTCAATATAAGGGGACTGTTGGGCCTGGGGGAGGTATGCACTTATAATAATAATAATAGTGTTGGATAGATCAGGGTGTGTATTGTGTACTCGGTGCAAAAAAGTGTCACCCAAGTGTTCCTACAAGCAGTGAGAGGTTTTGCCTCTGACTCACCCTGGCAGACATGGAGATGGTCTCCTTGTGGATGGACATGTCCATGCTCTCGGACGCCATGCTGCCCGAGTAGGAGAACCGTTTGTTGATGATCCCTCCGTTGATGTAAGGCGAGATGGGCTCACCGTTGCCTCCTATCGACATCCGCTCCGGCCGGTGCTTGGTGAGGCTGCCGTTTGGCCCTGAGAGGGACGCAGGGCCTGGCGTGGGAGCAGAGGAAGGTGCTGGAGAAGGTTGAGGAGCGACAGCGGGGCTCGGGCTCCGGGCCATTGTTTCTGTGATTCCTGTTGTTGTTTGTCCGTTGGCAATAAGAACATCTCTCTTATCTTCAGTCGCCAGGATTGTGGGCTTCTCTGGGTCTGGTGAGTCTATGATGATGTCCACCTGCTCCTCAGAGGCTTCGGAGAGAGATGGCGGGTGCTCCGTCTCTGGGGTGCCGACAGCAACCTTTAAAAAAATATTATTTACACAAATATTATAATATATTTGGACACAGGACAGTCATAACTCTATGAGGCAGAAGAAACATCAGCATTTTATTTACAATGCAAGGGCAAAAAGTGTCAAACTACAGTGCACCTTTTCCTCCTCTGACGTGGGGGTGCTCTTTCCATCCTCAATGCCCGAGTCCGAGCTGGAGGTTTTGGTCGAGGACTCGCTCTCGGACTTTTCGGACTCAAGCAGGACGTCGTCTCCCAGTTTGTCCCCCCCCAGCTCCTCCGGATCTTTAGGGGGGAGATTTTGCCGCGGCAGGGGCACAGGGACCACCATGATGGAGCCCGGCTGCTCCTGTGCCGGTGCGTCTGGCTCGGGCCCCTTCCTGGGTAGAGGCATCAGTGTGGTCGGGGAGGGGGTGGTGGGGCTCGGGGTGTCCGCAGACTGATCCACTTCCAAACTGGTCTGACTGGTCTGACTGGTCTGACATGGCTCCTTACCTGGTGACTGCGGGGACAAGGAGGTGTGAGAAGAGAAGTGTTATTAAGCACCATGAGAAGAATCATTTGATGTTTGAAGGCTTTTAAGTCGTAGGTTTTCTTCTAAATGTTAATGTTTCCAGCTTTTGGTTTTTAGCCCAAATGGATTAAGTCCTCCACCAACAGACGTCAAAGGCCTGTGCAAGTCATGGCTGACAACCAGGAGGGACAGAGAGGTAATGTTCGAGTGAGTGCTTTTCAAAATAAAGCCCATTCTTATTCGTTTGTCTTCAAAAGAAAATGTTTAAAAATATATTTCCTTTCTGGAGCATTACACCAGCTGCACGAGAACTCAAACTTCTGTAAACCTCCATTTACTTAACGTTTGTTTCTGTAGGGTTGATCAACTCAGAATTAAGACATTTTTAATAACTCAAAAAAAGCAGTATACTAAACTGGCCAAATTAAATATGCGAACAAGGGCAACTGCATGAGGCCTGGACTAATATTCCCAAGCCTGTGGATGCCTGGTGAGACCTCTGCCAGCACTCCCACTCGAGGTGAAACACCTGACATCTTTATGATCAGGTGCAGCCTCTCTAATGCCTCAGCAAACATTTCTATCTGGCTCCGGAGGATCTACAGGAAGAGATTAAGTGGTAACTGCTTGGCCGACTTTCAGGGCTTTGTGATTGTGTCAGAAATGTTGATCTACGCCGCCCACAAAAGTGTCAGTTAGGTGACAACCATTTAAAAGTATTATTATTTTAATAATACACATAAAGAAAATAACACCCCCCCGACATAAACTTGAATTCAAACCAAAGGTCAATAATGCTCAATTGCCAAGATGACTAAAACAGGAAGTGCCAAATACCACGGCATTTACCGCATCACCTCGTTTCAAACGTCCCCCGTCACTGCACTGGGAGCCACGTTATTCATCTCAATCAATTCAGTGGCCATTATGACTAAGTGTTGACATTCGGGGGAGGAAGAGAAAAAAAACATCCATGCTCAGCATGTGATCAAACACGTCTGTCTCGTTCCAGCTTCCTGTCGAGCAGGAGTATTTCTAGGATCCTCAACACTTGAGGGATTCTGCTGGTGAACAGGAAACCCCCCCGTTTCTTCATCTAAGGGTCGGAGTACGGCGGCAGAACAATGCACGACCGTAAATAATTAATTTCCATCAGGGGTTTGCGATGTCATGGCGTTTCTAAGCAGCAGCGATGTCAGATGCTGCACTTATATTTAACCACGTGTGGGTGTGGGTGAACGCCAGTGTTCCGGTTTCTGTTCCTTTGTTTGTGCTCCCTCACACCACTTTCTAGTTCCATGCCCTCTGAGGATTTGTAGAGCCGACCCTCAAACCGTTGTGCTCCTCGGGTCACGTGCAGGTAAGTGCATGCTTCTGTGTGATTATGTGCAGGAGTTCCACCTTAATTATATCGTCTGGTGACATTCAAAAGTTTATTTTTAACTTGTCTGTTTGAACTTTGGACCACACACTCTGAAGAAGAAAGGGTTCAGAGTACGATGCATCTTCCCCTTTAAATCAAACCTACACTTCTGAACCTGCAGCTCGAAGCCACCAGACCTGTCAGAGAAGCTGCAGGACTGAACAGGGGGGCGTGGCCTATTCTCCTTTCAGAAACAAACAATGATGGAGACGAAAATGAAGGGACAGAAATGAAAGGGGGGGGGGGGAAGAGGTTTAGTACCACTGTGAGCTCCATGGCGTCGTCCTCCTCTCCTTCCTCTCTATTGTCCTCTATTTCCTCCATGACCTCAGCCTTGGCCTCGGCCACCAGTTCCCGCAGAGGACGGTTGGACGTCACTGACTTCACAAACGGATGCTGTGGACACAAGGGACAGAAGAGACGGGTGTTGAGGCCAATTAACAATCGAATCAAAAGCTGAAATTGAACGATGCAAAATGCCTAGAAAACATCATGTCTCGGCATTACGGCAATAACATCTTATAAATGTTGATGGCTTTTTCGATAACTGGCATTATCTAATTATATTTATTATATTTTCATTCTCTTGTCTATCTCATTCAGTTTTATCTCTTCTTTTATAAAGACACAACAATATGTCTAAATGATTAAAATAAGACATTTGAAAGCCTTCAGTAAACTGTTTAAATACATTTTTATAAGTTAAAAATACATGTATAGGAATGAATAAAAGCGGATGAATTAAATATTGCAATAGTCCCACAACAGAGCAGTAAGCGACAAGAACAAGAGACAGGAAGGCTACAGGAGACTTTCACTGCAGGAGAAACTCTACTCTCGGCCGCCTGCTGATTCCTGGACAGCCACAACAATAGCAGCTTTCCAATGTAGCTCCAGCTTTTAATGACACACCAACTTAACAATAGCATAATATCCCCCCCCTAAAGAAAAACATCTTAAGTCCAACAATGTCTTGAGAGAAATTGTGTATTTTGCCTCTGCAGAGCAAACAAGGAAATAATAAATTGAGTGCGAAGGAGAATAAAAGCCCAAATTAAAAGTTGAGTGCAGCCGGGACAAAAGACTGGTCGTCAATTATTCAGATGCTTTGCACTCCTGTGTAAGATAATTGGAACAGCTGACAAGCGGGAAAAGGCAACAAGTGGTGCTGGACCACGAAGTGTGTCGAAGTGTGTGTGTGTGTGCGTGTGGTTTGTGCTTAATGAGTTGTTTGTGTGCTTGGTCTTGTCCCCTGCATTAGTGCTCGGCTTTTAACTTCTCCAGTGACAAACAACAGTCAGCTATTGTCTAATGAGTCAGGTTGTGTTTAATTTCTCAGAGCCATCCCAGCATTTACTACACCGCAGTGGAAAAGTTTGCATGATATTGTCGAAGATATCAATTATATTTAAATACTATGTACTGTATGTACATGCAATTGTTTATGGCAGAAGTCCAATGATCTTCATTTGTATTCATGTTACTTGTAAATTAAAATACTGCCACTCAAGCTACTCCTCAATTCAACTGTCAAACATATGCATAAAAAATACTACTGCAATTAAGTGTGTTTCATTCTAAGGAAGTGAAGAGATGTCTTGCAGAGCAGAGAGCAGCAGGAAACACGAGTGCACAGAGAGCATCATGGGATTGGAATTTAAGGAACACAAGTTCAGCAACTGATGCAGGAGACAGCCACACTGGTTAATATGTGACATTCTTAGCGGTTAGCAGCCATGCTTCCAGTTTGTGAGTAAGCACCAACAGGCGGAGGGAGCTGGCATCAGACTGTTAAACCTGAAGAGGCTCAGAGTGACTTGAGGAAATGCATCTTGTGTAATGCTCAGATAATACTTGACATATTTCCTCCTTATCTGTGACGCCTGGAGGAGGGTGTGTGCGCGGAGTGGGTGTTGCAGCGGGCAGATGCATTTCAAGTGTAAATGAAACTTTAAAAAAGCTCAATCAAAAGAGTGATGCAGTTAAAGAGGATCATTATTATCTACTGATATCTTGACACCAGGAAACAGGGAAAGTTCTGACAGTGAAAAATGGCCGATTCTTACAGTTAAGAAGCTGTAACTATTAAATGTTTGATATTTTATCGGTGAATCTCTTCATATTTATCTTCAGGTGCCATAAGAGTTCCTACAGTGGGTGAACATTTTTTGTCTGGTTGAGTTTAGGTTTAGTTTGGAGCAAGAGTTGGGATGTTACTCGCATTAATTATTTTTAAACCAGCTTTGCCTACTGGTTATTTTCCTGCCTCACTTCAGGTTCTCTTCTTTCTCTGTATAATCCTCAAACCTCACTGGGACTTCTTTCTACTAAAAAAAAATAGTCCCTGTGAAAATGATCCTCCTGTGAATTATGGCCTTATCACTTGTTTACTTAGATACTGAAGAAAACTTAACATCGTTATTCTAAGCCAGGTTCATGCTTAGTAAAGGTCTCGGGATATAAGTAACTGGTGTAATGGAGCTTTTCTCCTCAGGATGGACATTGGAGATGATGGCAATCAAGTGTTAAACAAAGAGGTTCAACGCGAAGGATTTCATGATGTCAGTTATGGTTCAAGTACAAATCTCAATGTTGCAAAATCACTATAAATCTCTATAAATCTGCCAAATACCCCGATTGTACAACTACCCATCCTACAGACTCACTACAGGAGAAAACATCCATAGTGGAAGCTGTGTATGAATCCATGAGCAGTACAGTGTGTGGGAGGAGTAGCTATATTCAGTATAATGACTGCGTGGTTTCCCGCCAGCCGCACAGCCACAGTGACTGATCCTGTGTTATGTTGTTTTTGTATACATTCCTAACCACAACACATGAGGCACACAAAAGGCCAGACACACAAGAGAGGGATGGAGGAGGTCGTAAGATGGTTAAACGGATAAAAAAAAAAAAAAATCTAACTTTTCTAATAAAAACATTGATGTCAGACTTCATGATGTGTTCTACCTTCATTTCCTCTTTTTAAACACAGAGGTCTATGATTAATTTGTCTCTTTCAACATCTGTTACCACATCTAGAGGGAATTACAGGATTAGAAGGTCCGATCGAACATTTGTCACATGCACTAACTTCCTGTGGACCGACGTCACGCAGAGAAACATTCAATGCCGTCGTTATCGCAGCTATCTGCAGTGAGCGCTATCTGACAGCTGTGAGGCGCAGCCGGCATGATAAACATCTAAAACCTCCAGCAAACCACCAAAAAGAACGGACCGCGCCTGTCTTCTCCCCCAAGTCCCACCCCACTGGAGCACACATGCAGGATTCCCCGGAGGGTCCGGGTCTCTGGGTTTTTCATCTCTGCCTCCCCACGATTGGCCAGAGGGGGCGAGCTCGTGGTGAATGCAGGCACGCCATTGGCTACGGAGTGGGAATGTAAATAGCTGGCATTCCCTCGGCTGCGGGATGCAGACAGGAAACCGTGGCTCTGCATTTTAATAACCACTGCTCCCGTGCTTTTAATCCACACCCTTTTTCTCTCCCTCTCTCTCTCTCTCTCTCTCTCACTCCAGATTGTGGATTTTGAGAAACAGTTGTGAAAACTCATCCTCAGATATCTTTACAGCCAGAGGAGCTGTCATCTAGGTCTTTTTTTGGCAATGTCCCTGGTGCAGATGTATGTAAACACTTTGCTGTCTCTATAAAACACAGGAGGTTGAAACAATCTTGGGACTTTCTCAGAGTGCGTTTTCACATCAGTTCCATCCCCTCCCTCTGCTGCACCATAAACAGCTTTGACTTTTTCTTCCACTTAACTTTTAATGCCATCTTACTCCATTTCTTGCCCCCTCCACTCCTTCTACTCCTCTCCCACTCACATGCCAGCGCTCGGGAGGGGGGGGGCACCGCTCGCTCCCCTGCCATAGATCACTCCATTCACTTCTTAAAATAGAAGATTAAACTGCTCCGTATAGATGTGTGTCGGTGCAAGATAAGGACAGCGCGAGGACAATGCTCCGTCATTTATCAAAGTTCAGCACCGGGGTAAAATTTTTGACGGGGATTATAATTGCCCACTGCGGCGGGGCCCACCTACCTCCAGGAGCTGTGCTGCGGTCGGACGAGTCTCCGGGTTTTTATCCAAACTTTTCTTCAGGAAATCTTTAAACTGCTGCGACCTTGAATCACACAAGCAACAGTATTCAATCAAAAACCAGAGTGATGAGGAAAGAGGTGGGGGGGGGGGGGGGGGGGGGGAGAGAAAGGAACAAAACAGAACATTTCCAGATAAGTGATGTCAGTGCATGTGGAGCATCCTCGTGTACGAGTGCTCAGCTTTCAGCGGGGGGGGGGGGGGGGGATGAGTCAGCTCCACATCCCCACGTATCTTTTTCAACAACTGACAACTTGATTCTTGTAGCAGTGGATTTGCAGCTGTGGAACAATCAGACTCAAGAGGCTGATATGGAAAAGTTATAGTTTGGAGCTCGCCCACATTCTGCGTCTCTGTGAGCTGGTGTTGCAGTTTTTGGTAAAGTGGAAAAACAACATGCACTGAGTCGAGATTACAGTAAATGACACGGTGAAATCTCAAACAATCCTCATTCTGACTCCTTGTCCATTGCACCGGCCTCACCATTTGTGCGGCTGCTCCAGGGTGGGCGGCTCCGACTTGGCGATCTTCAGCAGCACCCTCATGGGGTTGAGCTCGTGGTGGGGGGGGTTCGATCTGGGCGAGCTCGATCAGCGTGATCCCCAGGGACCAGATATCGGCCTTGTAGTCGTACGGAGCGTCCTTCATGGTCTCACACATGACCACCTCGGGGGCCATCCTGAGAAACAGACACATGAAATCAGCCTGAATGCAAAGCAGATGAGGTTTACTGCACATGAATGATATTTGTGGGTGTGTCCGGATGCTTCCGATCATAAAAACCCTTTGGAAGCAGCAGTGGAGACTAACTGATGATGTCTGAGCTGTGTTTTTTTCTTAGATTCCTATTACTTAGGCCCGTGTCAACATCAAGCACACTTGACGCGTGTGTGTGTTTGCCAAGGATTTGCAAAGCGGCTCTCTCACAACTCTAATCTGAGCTCTCGGATTTACTCAAGTGCAAAGAAACCAATGTTTGCTCCCCTCCGGTTCCTTGTCGACTTTGCTTATCAGCGCATTCAAGAAAAAGGTATAATGCAAAGCCGTCTGCTGGGTTCTATTCAGGACCGCATGGGATTGTGCAACTTGGAGGGCACGGTCGTGTTTTCATGGAGCTAGGGAGGGTAGTTCTGATGGATGATAACCTGTTCTGGTCAATGGTTAACTGGTCATATTCACATAGGAGAGAGAGAGACAAGGTCAAGGTTCACTGTGCAGACTTGAGAGAGCACGTTTCCAACTTGCTCAGGTAAAGAGACGACTGCACGGAGGATTAAAGCACAGTGTGAGCGTTAGGTTAAGTGTGTGTACACATTGCATTATGCTTTATCAACAAAAGGGATATCCCACAGCTTATATAGCTGGCGTGAGGGTGGTATATGGCTTCATATATGGTTCTTATCAAGGTGAACGGTGCAGAGTCTAGGTTGTACTCACCAGTACGGTGTCCCAATGAATGAATCTCTCCGTTGTAGGGTTTTGGTGTTTTTTGCAGACACACCAAAATCAGCTGTAGAAATAAAGACAGAAAGATGATATGAGATAAGTTCAAAGACCCTCCGCAAAAGCCCCTTTATTAGAAGACTCGTGAAATTCTGATGGGCAGAGACACAAAGCCAGGATGATAGTTTCTCTAAAGCCTTTTCCCTGATATTACCCTCACATTACAGGAGTGTTTTCACTTTGGCTGAACATGTTCTGTTTCTCTGTGAGTACGAGTTTTACGAGCGGTGGTATGCCCGGCGTTGAGGAGTGTCTGGCAGAGTCCCGGGGATTTTACCCACAAGGCAGCGAGGCTGTCGTGGTTTCGCAGACTACAATTCAAATATCCTCGACTTCCCAGTCAAACATATCATTTTGACTGTTGCGGTCGAAATTTCCTAGAATTTTTTACTTCTTACACAAGACAAAAACTCTTGTACAGATTTGATTTAACACTGAATACAAGTTCACACATTCACATCCTCTGTATTTTTGCACAATTATACCAATAAAGGGTTCAAACCACCGGGCTCCTTCCGCTTCTGCTCTAAAATCTGCTGCATCACTGGGTTGAACCTACACTCAAGTTCCCTTAAAACACAGTTCTCCAGGGTGTGTTTCTCAATAAGCACTGTCCTGATGATATGCAAATATTTCTACACTAGAAAACTATAAAAGTTATCAGAATACATCAAAATACTAGAGAAGGAAGTACTCAACAGCAAAATAAAAGGTGTTTTAAAGGGGAAACCCAGCAGAGTCATGAAGTTGCAAATGGAATTCGGTGGAAAAATACAGACAAAGGATTTAATCACGAGTAACGCTGTCTTTGTTATTGATCGTGGCCTTGATAAAAGAGCAGGAAGGAGGAAGAAGCTTTTTCTCTGATGACCTTGACATGTATGTATCTTTTCTAAATCAGTCACATTCCTGAACACACTGTACTCAGAGATCAACAGTGTCTGAAGATCTTTATAAACAGGGAGCTGCACTGAACGGGAGAACATAATGTTCATCAAAGGCGGAGAGGAGCGCACCACGTGACCAGCAGCCACAGAGACACTTAATTACTCCCTTGTTTGAATTAACATGCAGTTTGAGGAGTTTGGAGACTGCCAACGAGTCAGTGTCATGCTAAATGAGTTGAAAAGGGGCAACTCCCTGTGATTATATCGCTCTGTGGCGTCTCGGGGAAGAACGAGCAGCAGCGGAAATACAAGTTCAGCTCGGGAAGCACAGGGGTCGACAAACTGTGAGAGTTTAAAATGTAAAGATAGAATGAAGAATAATGAATTGAAGAAGTTTGAATGTAACCACAAAGCAATAAACCATTTGAAATCAGCATAAACTACACAAAGGTGCAGCTAGTTCCATAAATTAATAATACCTGGCTCATACAAAGCCACAATGAGTTCTCAGTGTTTTGGTTTGTTGGTCATGCAAAGTGACTGAGAACACAAAAGACTAAAGACAGTAAAACATTGTGTATGTAAAAGTGTATTGGTGCTTTTTTGTTTCAGGTTCTATGTGTGAGGTTCCAAATCAGCAAAGCCTCAAGTGACAGTTGCACATGGAGCACCTTGAAGGAGATTGAGCCGCCTCTGGAGAGCTTCACTAATCCAAACCATACTGAGCATTGGGACGGATCCAGAACTCCAGCTGTGCAATGTGAAGAATGTGGAGAACTCTTCAAAAAGAATACAGATGAAAACACGCCAACTGTGTGTGTGCGTGTGTGTGTGTCTTCCATGTAAGACAAAGCAACAACAGAGTATAGGTCGAGTATAGAGATTTTAAGACTTCCACCAAGGAGGTTATATTATCACCCATGTCCATTTGTTTGTAGGCTTGTTTGTTTGTTTGTTAGCAAGATAACACAAAACAGCTGGATAGATCACCACAAAACTGAAAGGAAGGATGTAGGTCAGGGAAGAACGGGGGGGGGGGGATCCTCAGGCATATTTACAGGACTGATGTTCATGAGTGGAACTGCTGAAAGGTTAATTTCTCTAAATGTAGATTCAACTGTACAAAACTAAAATGTTCTATTCTAAATGATTGTCAGCTCATGCATTAGAAGGGAAATATGTCTGTCCTCAAGGTTAACTCCATTAAGGATTCACTTCTATACACACTGTAATGTTGTTCTGACTTTCTGTACTCACTGAAGCATTACCTTACATAAGAGTACCTAAACCCAGAAGTAGTTTAAAGCAAGATGCTTGAAGCCCTCACCGAGCTTGATGTCCCCGTCCAGCATGAGGAGGATGTTTCCAGCCTTCAGGTCTCTGTGGATGATCTTTATACTGTGCAGATAAACCAGAGCCTCCAACATCTGACGGCAGACCACCTTGATCTGCGGCTCCGTCAGACACCGATCCAGCTCTGATGGAGGAGAGAGACGACAGAGAGGTCAGACACAAGGTGGGAGAGAGGGATGGAGACAAGAGGGTTGAAAGTTACACATTCATAGAGCACATACAATCATGGGAAAACTAACTTGGGACTCGTCTAGTGTTTCATCCCCGCTAGAGAAAAACAGAAACAGGTAAACCTAAACCTGGATAAATAATCCCAGATCAGAGGGGCTTTCACACTCAGTCCTGCCCTAAAGACTTTATTCTCCGGTGTCTGTGTTTGGTTAGCTGCAGCGGGGACGCAGACAGTTATGAGGATGTGGATTACACAGTGAAAACACACCAGGGGGATTTCCCACACAGGAGGACTCCACTATGTCCAAATCCAAGCTTTCTAAAAGTGTTCAAGGCCGGGGCTGGTGCATCTCTACGTTGTCTCAAAGTTGGCTGAAGGTGTAGGTGTCCCAGCAGTGGAGAAGGGGACAGGGAGGACAGTGGACATCTTTCAGACACAGAAAGAAGACAACAAGAGAGAGAGACACCGGGGCTTACCGAGCATTGTGGCATCCACGGCACCTCCGGGGCAGAACTCGATCATGATCTGGGACAAGAGAGAAGGGGGTTTTAGCTTGAACCAGGATTGTATATGTGGAGTATTCAGCAAACAGATTTTTGTAAATACAAACTATAGATCACTTTTCATTCTGCACAACTAGTATTTACAAAGATATTGTTTCTTCTTCAACTCATCACTGTCACAACCATGTCATATTTGAATCTCCTAATATTCTAATAATGAACTGTATGTGATTCCTTAACTAGAAATGTTGGATTGGCACTGAAGGATTTGATGTTTGGACTTAAGAGCACTTGAAAGAAGCACAGCAATAAAATTATCTTAAATGAATTAACATCACATCCATCCAATCACATGAACTACTACTATCACTACCATTTACTAGATTTTGTAAGAAACCTCAAATTGTTTTTACTCGAATATTGTCTATAATGACTCAAACGGAGAGTCGATTTGACCTATGATTACTCTGGACCCATGGGACCATTTCCCCTGATGTGAATCACTTAAATATGTTTTCTATAGAAGTTAATCAGAACTATGTGGATTACATTTTTGTTTGTTGACATTTGAGTTTAAAAATAGAACGTGTTTTTGTTGCATTAGGAGGAAGCTAAGAGTGTTTCTCACAGCAGTGAAAACTGTACTATACTGTTTTAATACCCAACACAGGCAGAAGACAGAGAATCAAGATGTTACACTGCATCCGGTTGTAAAGAGGTAAAATGTCAATTATTTTATTTGTATTAGCTGTTTCTATTGTTATTAATTCTCTCTGTCTGAGCGTATCAGCAGCTTGTACTGCAAACTGTTCTGCATCAAACTCTCTCTGGTTTAAGCACCACACTGACCAACAGTCAAGCTGTGTACACACTTCCTTTCCAGTCAAAATATTTAATAACAGATTAGCAGTGTAGTACAAACACACACACATGGATTCTGAGAGCACGCTCCCTAAATGGTGTCTCGTTGGATGACAGAACTTCCAATAATCACCTTTCATTTTCTCTCCTTACATAGTCAGTCACACACACACACACACACACACACAAATACAGAAACACACATCAGGAAAACATCTCACATTTTTCATTCGAGTGGGGCCTAAGAAAATGAAAAACATCAGGATTTTGTATTAATCATGTGCAGAACAGTTGACTAATATAAATGTAGTATGAACCTGTTTCATTTCTTATGATTCATTGATGGTCAAATGATCCATCATAGGTGTTGTGCTGCATACCTCATGATCTCATTCTTATTTCCTCCCTGGCTACTAATGACAGCACTGTCTAAAGGGATCGTCCTGTGCTGGACAGGGCGTGGAGTTTCAGGCCAGACAAAGAAACACAGAGAATTACAAGTACAAAAGGAGAACAGACCAACGCAAGAGGCTACGCATACCTACAAGCACACGTAGTCACATGGACACACACACAATCCCACACACACACACACCCCCACACACTTTGTTTCACCTGGAACTGCATGCCAACGTTGACATTCCTCCTTCTCTGGTTTTCCACAATGTTCCTTTGTGAAAGTTTTGATTGACAAACCCTGATGGTTTGAGGTTTTTGTCACGTGTTACAGAGGATGAGTCACATTGTCACGTTGTCATCGAACGAACGTTTGAATCTTAATCTCTCGTCGTTATCGGCAGACACTGGAGAGACAGTCTGGCCCGTGTGTCACACGCTCCACTGCTTCCAATACATTGAGGATAAATTATGTGTAACCAAGTGTTAATCAGTGTAACAGTCAAAAAGTCAGCCAATTTGATTTATCAGGCCACTAAGAAAGAAGAAATTGCCATACAAGTTTAAGCTGATTTCATGATGTGTATTATATAATTATCGTCATTTGCTTTTATTTTCTTTCTCAATTTTTTAACCGATGTAAAGTGTCTTATAGGATTTGTTAAAGGTGCTATATTAATGAAACACATATATCGTTCCAAACATGATGTTTATATAACTTCTGTGAAACATTTGCTCAGTTTGTGTCATGTCCCGAAACAATCTAGAGTCTTTATGAAGATTATTTGCGTTTATGCATATTCACACACACACACTTGTATCATACTTCCTCAATGTATTTCCTCAACACTACAATTGCGTGGTTTAACGCATGTTTCAGTACAAACCAGTTCCCTATTCCCGCTCACCACTAACCAAAAACAACCTCCTCTCATTACACTGCTGCCTGAGGCAAAAGGTTTGAGTTGTCATCAGTGGCTCAATCACACTTCCCGCCTGAGAGAGGTGACATGATGTTCTGCAGTGAGCAATGTGCCCCGACTGGTCCAGCTGGTTGCACAGCATACCCGCCGTGCGCTCCTCTGCACTTTCATAATGACCGAGCTCGTCTGTAGAATCTAAAAATCTGATCGTAGACCTGCTTTGAAGCTGCAGTCGATCCTGGATTAAGAGATAGAGCCATTTAAAATGTGAATCACACTCCTGCCATTCAATGGACATGACCAATGCCTCCGTGACCTGTGTCTCCTCTCTGGTGAGACGCTGCCAGCAGGGACACAGAGCTTTTATTGAGGATTTGCTGATAAGCTGTTTTCTAACGTCGACCCCACTGTTTGCAAATAGTGTAAAATAATAGAGATGACTGTGTTTGTCTCTCTGTGTCTAAAAACACCGACCAGCAGGACTTTGTAACGAGAGCCCGCTCGTCTCTTCCTACTCTATCAAACTCAAAGCTCTTATAAAGAACGACGGGATACATGAAAGGAAAACACACCGATTACGAGGAACAACACTTTCCCACTACAGAGCTGTGAGGCTTTAACATTTTCAAACTGGTTTTCTCCTCTATAAGACCTCAGTGCTTTAATAGGTTAAACCACACGATCTTAAATAGTTCAGTTTGTAAGATTTAGGTGAAAGGGATCTATTGGCAGAAATTGAATATAAAATAATCCTAGTGATGTTTTTCATCCTTTATATTTAAATATTTTATATTCACACCGGGAGTGCGTCCCCTCTATGGAGGCCGCCATGTTTTTTTACAGCAGTAAGTTTGAGTTTTTATGAAAACTGAAGGCTGCCACAGGTTCCCTTTCATGTTTGGAAGGAGAGGGTGAGGTGAGGGGTATTCAGCTGCAACATGAAACTTCACCACTAGATGTCACTAAATTCTACACACTGAACCTTTAAGTCTTCAAACTCACAACAGTTGAGCAAACCAACCAGGGTTTTCCAGACATCCCACTCCCCAGCTCCACTTTACAGCTCCTCCTGGTAGACCCTGAGGTGCTCCAGAGCCAGATGGGATGTGTAGTCTTTCAACAATGTATAATATATAATATTGCCCGAACCACCTCAACTGGCCCCTTTTGACATGAAGGAGCAATGGCTCTTTTCCGATTTCTAATACTCTCATCCCGTCTCTATGGCTGTTGTTATTCTGTACCTCTTAATTAGACCTTCCTGTTGGATTTCGACTGAGTAGCAGCTGAAAGCAGAATTACGTTTGGTCACTACATGTCAGCTACAGGCCACCGTAAGTGAAGCGAGCAGGAGCTTAGAGGATCAAGGAGACGTCTGAAGAACAAGTTTTACTATTGGTGATTCAATTCCTGCTGATGTGATCCATTGATCTTTATTACATCATAAAACATGTGGGGTTTTTATCAAGATATTCTCTAGCACAGCAGGGGGGAGTGGAACCTCCTGGAGCTCAAAACTAAATTTACATTTACTTAAAAAATAAAATAAATCAACAGAACTATCTGTTTCCAGAATCCTTTTACTTGCTCCTGTCAATAAATCAAACAGGCTGCACTGTCAACAATGTTCATGGGAACTCCGATCAATGACATCACTCCCAAGAAAACTGCTGAGAGCTGAGGATTGATGTGGAAGCATATATCATAATCTCAGCAAAAAAAAAAGAAGAAATCTAAACTTTCTGCATGACTAGATTTCACTGCAGGCTCCTCTTTGGTCATTTATGTCCTCTTGGTTTACAGTCCTCCTCTCTTCCCCCTTTCATTCTCTTTCTGTTCGCTCCTCTCATCGTGCTGATGTCAGCGGTCCCATCCCCATGGTAAAGGCCCTCTGTTTCTCACGCTGCCAGCCCGACTGACTCACAAGCCTCAAGTCCAGATTGTGGCAGAGAGGGAACAAACAACCCTTCTCTCCCCCTCTCTCTCTCTCTCTCTCTCTCTTTCTGTCTTCCTCTATTCCTCTCTTACACAGCAGAAAGCAGAACGGGTGGGTCAGCGCTGGAATGCATCTTCCTCACCCCTGCCCATAGTCCACCCTACCAGAGGTTACTGGAGCCTGACCGCCAACCACTGGGCTTTGAACCACTAAGGTTGTAATGTATGCAGCACACACACACACACACTTGAGCCTAGAAGTAGCTTTCTCATTTCCACATTGTGTAGAGATACATATTTCTACATTTTGGCCTCATGTTTTAACACTGATCCAGAAAAATGTCCTTCAGAGGTTGAGAACAAATGTGTTGCAGAATGCATTAGTATCTGAGCAAAGCTTGGTAGTGAGGTTGTAAAGAAAAAGCCAGCAACCTAATGTACACACTCACAAACACACAAACACACACACCACACTCACACACACACAGGAAGCATGAGGTTTGAATGCTGCAAGCTGAGACCTTTGCACAATTGACTCATCAGCACAAACTAACAGTCTCACAGTGTCCGGCTCTGACTGATGGGGGACGTCCACCTTCCAGGCTCAGGAATTCAACACAACCATTAACAGCTCTGGGACTGTGACACAGATGTATGCATGTGTGTGTGGTGTGTGTCTGTGTGTGTAGAGGTGTGACATTTGTCTTACACTTTGTAATGTTAATGGAGTAGTCGAAGGAAATGTAATGTGGTTCGCAGTGACCACAATCTGTCTTCAATCCATATAGAAAATGTGAGAAGGGTTATTTAACTTTGTGAAAGGAACAAGAAGAAGCAGCTTTGTTTTGCCTGTAGCTGCTCAAGTAGTGTTGACTTCTAGAGCTGCTGTTACCAGGTTAACCGTGCATCACCAAATCAACCAGGCTTGAAGTCTCACAGGTGACAATGTTCAATGTCAAAACACGACTGGATTCATAACTATTATTCATATATTGCTGTATAAAAGGTTAAATCTGATTTCTACATGTTCACAGAAACGACAACAGAAAGACGACAACTATCTTTAGCCTCGACTCGGCCTTGTAGTTCCTCACGTATTGAAGGTTGTGCCCCAGCATGAGGTCACTGGTGTTTGTCTTGGCCTGACCCACTGGGAGATTAAAGAGGGAGTTGAAAAGTTTACACTTGACCCAGCGAGCGAGTGCGGGGAGGAAAAATAACTCGCGAGCAGAAAAATTGTAAAAGTGAAATGGATCTGCGGTCTGTGCAGCGACGTCGGGGTTCGGCTTGTGTTACCTCCGATGTGTTATGTCACCCCGGGGCGTCTTCAGGCATTTATGCAATTCTCTTGTCTCAAATGTTTATTTTCCTACAGAGCTTTCATATGCTGGAAAAAGATATACTGTAGATGTTGAAGTAAAAAAAAGGGGAAACAGTTTGTTTTACCACTTCCCCGCTGATCTCTCATTTGTGTGTGTTGTGGACAAAAAACGGACAGAGGTGAAAACAATACATCTTGTGAGGAGGGTCACAGTGTGGACAGCAGACACGGTGCCTCTGGTACAATGTGCACCAGTCCTATACAACAGCTGCCCTGATAACAGGGTTCCCATGCAGCAGCATGTTCATCCAAACTAACTGGTTGAGCCCTATACAAAATTATTAACTATTTGCTAAGTTTCCTAGTTTGAAAATTTGTTTTATAGTTATTTTATTCTACATGTTATATATTTGTGTGCTATAAATATATGGGTTCATTATGAGTGCACTCAGTAAAGAGGAAGGAGGAAGGGAGTGAAAGGTCGTCGGTGGTTAACACTTGAAGCTGGTTGGAGAAAGCAGACGCCCGGGTGTCACCTACCCACAGCTTGTTGTCGTGGAAGAAGGCGTCTAGCAGCTTGACGATGAAGCGGTGGTCACATTTAGCCAGGATGTCGATCTCCACGATGTAGTCCTCCAGCTCTTCCTCGGATTTCGTCTCGATCACTTTGGCTGCGGCCAGAGCGTCGGTCTCCTTGTTCCTGGCCTGAAAGTCAAAAGAAATAAAACTATGAGTTCAATATACACACGTTTTTTGCCTTTTCCTATTGAGGTTTAAAGTGTTTAAAAGCAAAAAAGGATTGAGGGAGGTTTTGTTCTGCCCAGAGGAACTGATCCTTTAAACTCAAGAGTTTCATTTCTCCAGAGAGACCTTCTGATTCTTTAAACCCAAACTGAAAACATCATGAACAGAGTGGATACTGGGTGTCGGCTGTTTGATATGAAAGGGAAAGAATAAGTGTCACGTTTTTACCAAACACTCTTTATATAAATAAGCTTAGAATAAAAAGGTGGAGAACACAAAACTCATAACTTTAGACAATACGAACACAGAACCACGTTGAACTGAATTAAATCAACTTTACTTTCTGTGGCATCTACACAAAATGTCAAGGAAAGGAGAGACAGCGATTTAAACGCCGACAGATTTCCATTCAGAGACGAGGCTATAAAGACAGTCCAACACTTTCCTTATACACAACGAGGGAAAGTGAAGGACCACTAAACCCATCAGGTGTCAAAGTAACACACACAAACACACAAATGGAGAAATCCCAGTCAATTCTTGAGAAATAAATTGACTCCAATGTAAACTTATTCTTTATCTTCTGGGGAGCATCTAAACACCGAAGCCCTTCAGTGACTCAGAGAGATGCACAGCAAGTGTTCATCCTTGTGTGAGAGTCACGGTGTTGTGTGTGTGCAGACTGAAGGGATGTTGTGGCTAAACACGACATTAATGTGCGCCTGCAGTCAGAGCCACAGGTTCACTGCCATAATTGCAAGAGGCCGGGCGAAAGATGTGCCAGGACTTAGAATAGACTCACAAACAGAGTTGAGGGTTTGTGATTCATGTTGCACACAGTGTGAACAACCCCAAAGTCATCTCTGGAAAAAAGTTCAATCAACAACTACACGGCCTCTTCAGCTGCAGACAGGGTGTCGAGTGTGAAAGTGTGAAAACTGGTGCATGGAGGAGAACGTCATGGGGAGGAATTCTGCACATTTCTGTGTGTGTGTGTCCTCGTGCACGTGTCGACCCAGTGACCTGCAGGGACTTCACAGACTAAACAGCCTGCTGGGGTCCGATGCCTCCGCGCTTTACCAGGGCTGTGGGAAAACATCTGAATAAACAGAGCAGGCTCACAGCAGCACACACGCACACACACACACTCTTTGACTCATCTCAGCACACCGTGACTGCGCGTGTGTGTGTGTCTGAGCGTGTTTGTCAAACAGAGGTCCGGGGAAGCCTCGGCGGAGTGACCCTGCAGTGCGAGTCAACAGGACGTCTCCCTGCTGCCGTCAAACCGTCAGCCGCCGGGTGGACGAGCCTCCACCGTCAACACGGAGACACTTTCACTACTCTAACACATCTCAGCTCTCCACCGGTCAGTCTCCACCCTGCAGCTGCACCGTCAGCCTCCACACACTCACTGTCCAGGGACTGACTTCTGATTTACTACCACATGCATCTGTTTACACACTCACACACACATGGTATATGCATCTGTAGCCTAGTCATGAAATGGTTAAGTTTTCCTGTTTATTGGCCCCTTTACTTTTATCGCTACGTGCATTATGAGATTTAGACAATTAGTTGAAGTGTTGTTTATTTGACAGACACAGTAAGACAATCGATTTCCGCCAATGAGATTGTGTTTTCATCTTTGTGTGTCTGTCTGTCTGTCTGTCTGTTACCACAAAACTTGGTGGAAGGATGTGGTGTGGGTCGGAAAACAGTTTGGTGCAGATCCAGATCAGGAGGAAAGATCCACTTCACATTCTCTCACATTGCGATGCAGGTTTGGTGTTTTTTAAAGATTTTTTGCCAAATTTGCAAAGATGATTTGTCAGGTGGGCAAAAAACTCCAGATGTGCCCCAGATGTTTCTGTTTTTTTTCAGAATGATCGTGAATCACAAATACACAAGTAAACAAGTCAAGTCAAGAGTTGCAAGTTTGAGACTCTTGAGCTGTTTCGTAGCTTTAACTTGTCAACAGCTAAATCCCCGAACCAGCTGTGCACACGCACACATGCACACACAGACACACACCTTCATATCTCAGTGGGAACAAGGCTTAGGAATGTGCCTCTGGCCTTCAGATGGTCGGTGGGGGGGGGGAGTGGACAAAGTGGGTAAGATTGAGCCTTGTGCATTAATGTGGTTGTTTTTTGAATGATCCGGAGGAATGCATTACATCACAGGGGGCTCCTCAAGTGTAGTGTGTCTGTTTGTGTGTGTGCGTGTCTTTCCAACCGTACACATTGCAGAAAGAGGAAATTACACTGAAACGCCTCATTGTGTCTCACACGGGACTTTACCTGACCTTCTACCAGTTAGTGTGACATCTTGTGTGTGTGTGTGTGTGTGTGTGTGTGGATGTTTGAGTGCATTTGTCACCATGAGAGAGGAACAAGTTAAAAACTGCAGAAAGGGGCGTCGTCATCATTCCATCCTCCTTAAAGCTTTTTAATCTTAAAAACCATAGAAACACCAGCAGCAGCCGCCTCTCCCATTAAAACACAAACTCTGACGTCTGTCCTTTCAATCTTTGTCATATTAGTGATCATGTCAAATTCTCCTTCAACCCTTTCTGCAATTGTTGTTTGGTTGTGTAGAGACACACAACTTCCACACTGTTCATGCACTCACAGATGAGTAGTGTTCGTTTCTGCACCGCTAAATGTCAGAAACGACGGCGGACACCCAGGGCAGCAAACATGTGCATCTAAAATGAGACACAAGTTTAAAATTAAAAAATGATATCTTGCGATAACAACAATCAAGATGTAATCCAATTTTTAACACCACATCAGAGAGATAATGTGTTTTTATGACTGTAGCGTGATGGATGCTGTAACACTCAGCAGCTTTAACTGAGTTACAGAGTGAATGAGTAGAGTCCACATGTTGTGAGCAGCTGGGCGTCCAGGCACCCAGCTGCTCACAACATGTTTATGTGAACCATGTGTACACCAAACTCGGAAAAGAAGAGAAAACAAAAGAAAACAAAAGAAATGGACGTCAGAGTTGTACAGAAAACACTGTAAATCGTTACATAACAACGACACAGAACCACAGGCCCGAGGGAGGATAAGGCTGCACACTGTAGCTGTCGCCATCCCAGGAGAGAAACAACGCTGCACTGTTTCTAACCCACTGACTCCTCTCTCTCTCTCAGCTCTCTCTCTCTCAGCTCTCTCGCTCAGCTCTCTCTCTCAGCTCTCTCTCTCAGAGCTCTCTCTCAGAGCTCTCTCTCTCTCAGCTCTCTCTCAGAGCTCTCTCTCTCTCAGCTCTCTCTCTCAGCTCTCTCGCTCAGCTCTCTCTCTCAGAGCTCTCTCTCAGAGCTCTCTCTCTCTCAGCTCTCTCTCTCAGCTCTCTCTCTCTCTCTCAGCTCTCCTCCAGAGGAGAACAACAGTCTCCGGCTTTGTTTGGGTCCAGGTTTCCATGGAGAGCAGGAGGACATGTTCCTGCCCCGTCCCAGCAGCTCATTTCACCAGATCCCTCGCTGCATGGGTGTTTCTGCCCCCCCATGTTCATTAGTGACTTGGCTTTTGTGTCGTTTCAGTGCAGAGGGATCCCCCGATGGGCCCTCACCTGCAGAAACATCTTTAAAGACCTAGTGCTTAATATTTGAAGGGACTTAAAACTTTAAGTTCTAAAATTCAGACTTTTTTTAAGACCCTCGTGGTATCAATCCCTGTTCAGCTGCACATGTTTGCGTCTTTACTTTCCTGCCTTGTTCATTGTCAGCCAAACTGTACAGCTTTTGTCCCCCCCCCCCCCCAACCACCAGATTTGTCTGTCATCCCTTCCTGTTTTTACCCCCCCCCTTCGTCTGTCGTCTAAACTCATCCATCTGTTTTCAGTGACCGACTGTCTGAAGGCCGCAGTGACAGAGGAGGACGCCGGCTGCCGCTCAACAAAAGATTTAGAGAAAGCTGGCAAAGCAGATGTTGATGACACATTACAATACAAACACACTGCGTGCACTGGCAGAGTAAACACACACCTACAAGCGCACACTCCCAGTCATTCTCCATCAGCATTATTTTAATATTATAACTCAATGAAGGAGTTTTTGTCTTTAAACTGTTAGAACAAGGAGTAATTACTTCCAGTGTCAATGGACCAGAATGACCTCCTGGAACCAGTAACACCCGGAGGACTTTCCCTGGGGTTGCTCACCTTCAGGTTGAATGAACATACCAAAAGCATGTTCCGCTTGCATAGGGTGTCCCAGTTTCCACAAACACACACACAGTCACCGCCAGGGGAATGTGTGTAGGCTGGACCTTTGCCCCTCATAAAACCTGTACAACCTACAACTCCTGCACAACCACAGCCCATAATAAACCCTCTCCTCTGACAGCAGACGCCTGCAGAAGACACGATCTGTCACTCAGATGAACAAAGTGCACCAGCAAACACTACTTGACAGCTACTCATTTGTTTTGGAATACAAGAAAGTTATGTTTTATTACATAATGTTTTATAAAAGTATAAAAGGTGTATAGAGCCACAAGATTTCAAAACAACATGGGAGATTAGATTGTTTTTTCCAAGGATCAAAACATTAATTTAGGTAAGAATTTACATCATATTTCTAATTGTGACAATTGACATATCAGAAGGATAACGTGTTTTTGTGCCCGTAATGTAAAGGGATGTTGCACATTTTTCTCTTTCAACAGCTGAAACTACGGTACAAGTTGTATTTTTGTGTCAACACAAAATAAACATGACAGGAGTGGCAGTGCCGGGCTGCTAAATGATTGCCACCGCTGCATTTCAACTCTACAGTGGACCTTTAATTTGAAACAACAGGAAGTGGAGTCACTTGGCGAATCGCAGCCAAGAAAGACAAAAATCATATAAAAAAACACAAGCTTGACATTCCGGTTGACCCTCATCCTCAGGGCCAGCCCTACACACGCTTATGTCCAGGACTGAGTGAGTGAGTAAGTGACAAGGCTACATCCTTGGTCACAGTGAGTCTTCTCCCATTGGCTGGTGCTCTTTAAAAAACATATGGCGCAAACACTCATGAGAGAATGAGTGACCAGGCTCTGTTGGTCGCTCCAGTATAATTACAGTTAAAACTAAAGTTGTTGTGTGAGTTAATATCCACTGACATCGCTGTGAGCCGTTCAGGAGGGAGCGCTCGGTGCAGTATGATTTCATAAATGAGCCATAAACAAGACACCAGCTATATTTCAAGAGTTCACTTGTTTTTAATGCAGGGAGCCTGAGCCTAGTACTCAAGTGACTGAAAACCTGTTTCAAGATACAGCCTTCATTAAGGATATGAACTTCAAATCTCATCTAGTAGCAAACTCCAGCTCCAAATAAAGAAAAGATGGATTTGTAGCTCATCCAGAGAATGGGTACGAGGTCAACACGAAAAGAAAGGTGCTCGAAAACAGGTTCAGAATCAAGAATGAGGATGAAGAGTCAATATTTGTTCTTTATCAACTCAGCAGATCGTTGCTCTTTTGAAAACAATCCACCCACTCGCTGGATGAGAGTTATGCATTCACATGAATGGGTGTGAAGCACATGACGGAGCAAAGCTCAGAGTTAACAACCCTCACCGAGGACGCATCTGCAATTTTTTCCGGATGTGCATGTTTTGATCAACACAGCAAAGTGTTAATGAGCACACACCCACCCGGCACGGCTCTTATCAGTCACTGTGCACCCATCTGCCCCCGGAGATTAGACCCACCAACCTCTAGACGACGGTGGTGTCACTAAGAGCACGTGTGTCTCTATGGCTCTTTGCGATTCACATCAACCTTGTGGCTTTCCTTTGCAAAGAGGATGTTGCAAACTACCTACCTACCCCCACCCAAACCAAAGACACCCAACTAGTTTTGCTTTTACTCGACAGAAGAGGATCATCGTGTTTAGAGTGATTTCCTTGTAGTCATTGTAACCTCTGGCATTGTGAGACAATCTAAACTAGACCAGTGAAACACTTTTTTCCTCTTTCGAGCCATAAAGCAATTCAGGTTTCCCCACAACATCTGGCCTATTAAAAAGAACACCAATTATTCAAACCTCATGTGCACGAGGAAATGTTTAAAAAGCAAATGGTCCTCAGGATTAAACCCTTTCTGAATTGGACCCAGGGACAATTAGACATGTTCTGGCATTGACAAAAACAAACAATCACATCCATTAAGTCCAACCAGGCAAATAACGGCATCACAAGAAAACTGTGGCCTCAATACACAACTGTACAGTGTCTATCAAACCTCTAGTTCCTTTTATAACCCTGTAACTAAAGTTGTTTATTTACTGACCAGCTAGTTTCTCTTCAGAAAAGCCAAAAATAATTTAAAATCTAAAAGAAACTGTGCAGAGTAGACACTTTTACAAACAAGCCTCAGTTTGTTGCATGAAGATCAACAGGCAGGTGCCCACACACAATCCCCTCGACCACCAGGTTTACAGCACACAGTCTTTCACTTCACAGACCAACAGAGGGAAAGATGCTCCATGTTTCCATCCCTCACTGGGAATGGGCTGGAGCGTAACCTTACAGACCCGCGTGTGTCTATGGAAACATTTCACTGGTGGCAGCAGCAGCAGCAGGGCAATGTGCTCAGCGGCACGCGGCTCATTAATTAGTGAGGGGAACCATACAACTTCTGTTTCATGCTTCTACCGCAGCCACACACCCTAACAAGTGCAAGCATGCATGGACAGACAGATAAAACAAGACGGATCCTGACACACTGGAAGGACGAGATGTGAGACATTCTCGTGTCATGTGGTTACTTTCAAGATGAGCCCTGTATGTCTGAGGAGAAACTTGTGAATCACAACATGGCGCAACAAATTTAACAATGTGTCAAGCGCTTACAACAATGCACTAACAGGAAATCGAACATGACGATTAAACCGAAAGATAAAAGTACCACCTAATGTACATAGCACATCAATAAAATACAGATTTAGCCGATTACTTTTTCCCTTTTATAGCCAAACTCCAACAGGTGCTAGTAAAGTTAATTGAGAATTTATTTTAAGTTTAGACTCAAAATCAACAAGTGTTTGATTTGTTTATTGAACCAGGTTCTTGTGTGATGCAGCACTTCTCAAGTAAACATCCTGATACCAGCATGAAGTAAGAAAAACCACAACGTGTCAGACTCCCTGCTGTGTTTGTGGTTAACTACCGAGTGACACCGGAGGTTTGGCAGCACTGTAACCTTATGACACGGAAGACTTGAGATCTACACAACAGCTTGTTGCTTGTGTGCACGTGTTTCCATAAACTACGCAGCCACATTCAAAAAAGGTTCATTAATAAGAGCCAAACTATGCTCAACAATCTGGATCTTTAAGAAGCTCGAGCTGAAGTTAGAAAGTCATGAAAATATTTTAATGTTTGAGGAAGTAGATCAAGTTTTTGGGCACTATAATGAGGTGCAGCAGTTAAAGTAAATAGCAATTTCATATTCATAAAGACAATTCGAGGCCAGAATAGATACAAAATATTCAGCACTTTAGAGAAGTTGATAAGTTAAAAGTGGGCGGTTCTCTTTCCTGTCTTCCTAATCACCCTGTGTCCCCTCAACCTGATCTGAGGCCTACAACCTGCAGCACACGATCAACTACAAAAATCAGACACATCTATACAGCTCTGCAAATACCGCAGGACGTATTTGATAAGCGGGTGGATTATATTGCATTTTATAGGACCCTTCTTTCCACCGTGTCCCTGCAGTGTAAACACACGGCTTGATTTCCCCTCAATGATCTGCTTACGTAACAAAGTGAGTGCTTATTCCCTCAGTGGCGACATTAACCTTTCCAGAGTCTGAGTCGTGACAGGAGCACTCTGTACCCTCAGCCGCCGCTGTGCCATTACAGAGGACTGCTCTTCATCTCCAGGAGACAGATGTGGAAAAACAACAGAAGCTGCCTGAGGAGCACCATGTGCACGTGATAAGAATTCAAAGTGTCTTCTTATGCAGGGATGATCTTATTGTGCAGTCTGTAACACCAGCTGTTTTCATTACCCCTGCTCCTCTCAGTCTGGAAACCAGCTGATTCTACTGGTGACAGAGATACTGGGGCCTCCTCCTCCTCCCACTTCCACGCCTTCTCTATCAAAGACTAACAACGGAAAACATGTGCGACTCGTCACTTGAGGGCTTCGCCTCCCACGGACGAGGGGCTTATTCTGAATTTTGGGAGCCGCGAGAGGAAGTCGTCCCCCTGACTTAAGTCCCACCATGTCCTCCCTCGGTCCTCGGCTCCCACTCTGCCTCCCTCCGCTGCGTCTGACAGGTGCAGGTGCAGGAGCCGCCCTCCTGCAGCCCACTGAGGGAGAGGACGCCCGATCATGTGGGTAGTTTGGCTTTAGTTGGAGTTTTTGAGCCGACCTGCATTGCAAAAATAGGATCCTCCATGTGTACACATATTAAAAGGTTTCTCCACACTCACAGCGCCCTGTGTTCACTCAGCTCCACATGCAGCCTCGTGGAAGGAAAGTAAAAGCCTCTTTTTGTTTTCATGGTTGCTCCATGCTTTTTCAAATTTTCTATATGTTGCCAAAGATTATCACATGTTTGCTCCTTGCTAAAAATAAACATTACAGGGCAAGTCATGATGAGTTCAATTCAGACCTGTGAATTTAACAGTGGTCTTTTCATTTCGTTGCAGACGAGTCGCCGCCTCCACTGAAACATGCATGTTCAGTATGAAAACCAGGCTGGTGTGGAGGCGCCCTCGTCCTCCTCCACCTGCGAGTTACAAACTGAATACCTGAACGAGGTGGGGTCCTCTGAGAAGTCGACCTTTTCCTGCTCAGTGTAAACCTAAAGTCATGCTAAGGAATCACTTCTTCCACTGAGGCCTCCCCTGATGTGTCAAAGACTTCCACTGTGCTCTGGGCAGCGCGGACACAGAGCGCCTGTGCTTCACAGAGGGGACTGACCGGCCAACACATCCACATTAAATAAATCCTCCGAGCCAAAACTACTGCTGCTGCTGCTGCTGAGGTTTGGGAGGACCAGACTAATGAAGGAGGCTTTCACTGTCCCCTCCGGCTGCTGCACATTGGATTCACAGCAAGATGTGACGGGGCAGTGGGAGGGAAGGGGGTTACAGAACTTTCTAAATGTTGGGGAAGGATCCTAAGAGAAGTGAGTGAGGCCTTTACATGCAACTCAGTAAAACAGCAACTGAAACATCTTCAAAATAAAGGGTGGAAGGTAGATGTCGCAGGAGGAAGTGGACAGTATTAGGTAATCTTGAAACCTAACTGACTATCTCTCAAAACAAACCTTTATCGAAAGGATTTTACTTGATTGTCTTTGCTATAGTTTCTTCTGTCCTTTCTTTTAACTGTTTTTACTTGTTGTCTTAGATGTTTTGTTTGTCCTCTCTAAGCACTGTCTTTTTGAAAATGTGTTTTATAAATAATATTTGTTCCACCAAAGGCTTCGTATCGAGCTTAACTGTTACCCAAAGTTAAAGAATGGTGACGAAGCTAGTTGGAGTTTCAGTGGGACTGTGGACAGGCGACATGGTTAAGACATTAGTCACCTCGTAGGTAATTGCTGGGATGATGAAGCATCTCGAGGTGAACGGAAGTAGTTCGAACCCTAAACAATGCAAACTTACATTCCAGGAAAGATCAGGATCAAAGATATGAGCATCAAAATAACCACAGGAACACAAACTACAAGGAAATCAATGTAGGGAGTAGACAACAGATCATTCTTCATCTCTGACTTAGACAAAAACTTTTCTAGAGTGACACTTTAAAAGTGGAAACAGCCAAGAAGCCATCACAGATGATGAACAGTTTTCGAAGTGGCAGCCAACAGGAGATCAAACGATCGATGAACCATTAGATCGATCAGCAGGTGTCTCTGGATCCACACTCACCTTGTAGACCTTCCCGAACGCGCCGTCGCCCAGCTCTCCAACAATCTCCCACAAGTCGTTGGGGTTGATGTCCCGGTGGACGTGCTCGTACTGCTTCACCTTCTTCTTGATGTCGATGGTGGGGATACGAAACATCTTGCTGAGTCGGGATAATGCCATGATGAACACCGCAAGAAACAATCAACTCTAAAAAGAAATGAACAGGCTCCGGTGTCTACACGCGGAGCATTACGCGCGGTGCCACTTAACAAATCTGCCAAGTTAGTCTTCACTTCCCGCGTCCTTGAGCAAAGAACCAAAAAAAAAAAAGGAAATAAAACGAGAGGTGGTTTCAAATAAGAGATCCCACTGCGTCCATGTCCAGCCTGGGTTGGCGCGTGAGCTCTGGAGTTGGGACACGTTAGATTCCCATTGACAAAGTGCAGTGGCGCAGGACGCGCGCGGACCACCTGCGGCTGGAAAGTGACACGATGGAGAGAAGCTGTGTGAGTGTGTGTGAGTGTGTGTCCGCCTGCGCCTCCTCTGCTCCACACGACTTGTCGCCTCACACAGGCCCCACCTTGTTGCCCCACAGCCCTCCCACTGCCGTCATGGAAATGTAGTTTCTTCGAGAGATCAGGCCCGCGTCACTGTGAACGCAGAACGAGACGCAGGGACTCCATGTCCGGGTTGGGCTCTGGGCGTGCCCCCCCTCCCCTCCCACTTCTCAAACAGCTGGGACATTAAACAAGCCCACTGGAACTCAGATGGACCTCTATGTGTCATAATAGAACCAATTCATTGTTGGTTCTTAATCCTGCCGCGCCTCTATGTGTAATGGTGCTGATTATTCAATTGTTGAGTTTGTAAATAAAGAGCCAATTAAGTGACGATGAGTTTCTGAGTGTGTTCGTCACAGTTTCGTTTATTGCAACTCGTATATTTAAAAGCAAATTCGATCATTGAACCTCAGCTGTAGTTTCTGTTTGAGGTCAACAGCAGCAGACTTCACTCAGACATGACTCCTTACCTGCACGAGCTGGGCTATTGCGCCCTCTAGTGGCAGATTTAGCTCAGTGAACACCTGTTGAGCGTGTGGAGCATGAGCTCAAAGCAGAAAGCAGGGCATCTCTGAAGGTCTTATTAATACTGAAATGATTTGGCAAAAATCCATCAGTTAATATTTTTGGATTGAGGAATATTTCTTTTCTCCAGGATTTATTTAACAGCCAGACACAAAATCTCAATTCTTGAATGACAAGCAGCAGAAAGTAGAATAATCTTATATAATCTGCCGGTCTTTCACTAGACTTTCATTAAAAAACTAAATGATTCAATATGAGGAGTTTATTTAGGGCCCAAGCACTGACAGGAACTGACAGAGAGTGAGGCCCTTTTGATATTGTAAGGATATATATATATTTTTTTTTTCAGGCAAATCAATGGGCTTCTTGTTATTAAACATTCTTTTATTAAATTTAATAAGTTTGGAAAATTATCAAAAGTGAGTTAGTTGAAGTCCTAAATTATTTACATCACAGTTAACTGGGTTTAGCTGGAGTCATTTTGTCTTGCACAGTTATCCTGCATGTATTTGTACATGTTTAAATGGGTTTAAAAGGATACAAGGTATTGACTTTAGCATTGTTGATTACAATGTTTTTGTCTTTTCAGGGACGATAGACATGATCATCTTTGTTGTAGACATTTAATACAGTCATCTGCTTTGTCGTCTCTGTGGGGGCGGGGGGGATTTGATCACATCTCCACTAAATCCCCAAAGTATAATTAGTCTACGACAGGGAAGAGACAAGCTCATACAAGTCCATACAAGCCCTTCAAGGTTTCTACTAATCCCCTATCCCAGCACTGACTTGTTGGTCATGAACTGTTTGTGTGTGTTTATCTTGTACAGTTACATAACTGTTCATTATTATAGACACACAGAAACAGACTCAAGAAACAACTGAGAAAATGCCTAAAAAGTCCTAAATATAAGTGTTTAGATCATGTTATTGGTGGATAAGTAAAATAAAATATTTTATCTAAATGAGACAGATTTCGATTATAAAGCTATAAAGAAAGATGGACATCAAAGATCTATGTGTTTACACACGTCATGTTCTCTGTATCTGTGATAATTACAATTCTCTCTAGAGTAGCCTATACTGACCTCATAGCCTACATGACACATATTATTACTCATTCTAAGACAAAGTGAGAGATGTGGATGACCTTTAACAACAACATTAAAAAAAACACACCTAAGTCTAATGAACGGAGCCTCTCCCAATCATCATCATCCAAAAAGAAAACAACAAAAGGACTTTTAATGAAGTTTATTATATTAAAATGTTTCCTCTTTGAGATCATTGTGATAATCAGTGGCATTAACACTAATCATATTCAACTTTTTTAATAACAGAAACATAGTCGACATATGTTTAATATCAGCTTTGTGTCTGTCGATCACTCCACATGAGGACTGTAATGTTGTCTCTGTCTGAGCAGACGTGGTGATTTCAGAATCCAGACGTTAACGCTCCAGTGCAGCACAGTCAAAGATCGTGAACACCAAGTCCTGAAAAACAAAGAAAGAAAGAAAGACAAAAGTTTGTGATTAAACCGGATTAAAGCATGTGGGATTTAATAAGGTTTACTCAGGATTTGTTGTTATAAGGAGCTAAATTTCAGGTGTCTACGAATCAAAATCTAGACTGGAACAGCAGGTACACATAAAAAACATCAGCACAAAACTTCCAGGCCATAACCAACCTCAAGCTCTGTTTTCTTCTCTGTTAATGTTTACTGACACGTCTGTGATGAAACTGGTGAACTGCATGAACTCTCAAAGCTGCGTTGAGACGTCACGGCTCGGTCTGCTCTGCACAGACAGGTCCTGTCAGTGTTTTACAGGGGGACCAGCCACAGAGACAGATGTGCTTCACTTCACAGCTCAGGGAGGAACCAGGACCAATCTATATAATAATATAATCTGCATCATAAACCCTGTTTAATCCCGTGGAGTGACTCAGCGAGTGAGCCGTCAAATGACAGTCAGTCTGAATGTGTGTCATCTGTGTTTGCTAAACTCACTTTTCCTGTTTCAAGTCTGGATCATTTGATTTACACGTTTATTTGTTGGGGACTTAAATATGAATGAATAGATCGATTCTATTTATCTAAAAATCCATATTAGATGGAAACTGTTCACTGTTAACTAAATGAACCTCAGTGCTGGTTTTTAAGAAATGTGACAATTCAGTTTGTGGCTGTCACCTCAGGTTTCGGGCTGTGGCCACTGACAAAGTGAAGATGGTGATGATGAAGATCATGGCAGGAAGCAGACTACAGATCTGGGCTTTATTTCCTCACAGAGGTCACACTGTGGAGTCAGTGTGCTTTATTTTTTTTAAAGCAATTCTGATCCTTGCAAATTAAACTTTACTTTTTTGATCATCAGATCCTTGCGATGAATTCTGATTTTAAGTGGTTTATCAAACAGTTGACTTCAAGATTGTTTTAAAGATACAGAGTCATTGATAATTGAATAAGGGCATTAATTAATATTTGATATATTCATTGAGAGACAATTATGTCGAAATAGTTTAAAGACATTTCTTTATGCCTCAAATTGAATCCAGTTGAACGACCTCATGGCACAATTCAATCCATCTTCATGGCACAATTTGAATCTGATTGTGTTACCCTTGTTGAGACGCTGTGTCTTACCCCGTGACATTTCTCCCCCATGAAGATGAAGAGCTGTCTCAGATTGCCCCACAGCTTCCTCACGTCTCGGGTGTAGGCACAGCGGCGCTGTCGCAGGCTCTCCAGCAGGGAGATGTAGCTCCTTATTTTGTACATCACGCAGGCGTTCTGGCGGCATGAGTAGCAATTAGTGTCCGTTTGCATGATTTAAAGAAGCTGAGGTTTTGCAGTCAGAACACCACAGAGGTCAGAGAAAATGTCACAATAGCCAGATGGTCGAAAACAGAGTGAAAGGTAAACAGCTGAAAGAACAGATCAGAAAACACTTTGTTTGACTATGATTCTAGAAATTAAACAATATACAATTTATAAACTTTTTTCATAATAACGTGGAATTCAAAGTCATACTTACATGGACATCAAGGTAGAGATCTGGCATGTGTGCCATGCACCTACTCTGGATGAAAAGAACAATATGAATCTTAGTGTTTAAAATATCTATAATTGTTTGAATAATCTAATACAACTTTTACAGTCTCATATACAAATTAAATATTCTCACATCTAGCCTATACACTTTTATCTGATGAGTTTCGATCTAAATGAAACATGTTTATACACCCAGATAAAGGAAAGTTAACATATCTGCAATGTGCTCCCTATTTGGAGCATTTGAAATCAGACAAAGGCCGAATGAAATATCACATCAAAATCTTCACTTACAGTTTCAGGGTCCCACTTCAGATGTGCGGCCCACTGGGTGAGCTCTCGGGCCAGGTTCAGTACCTTGGTGTAGCATGTCGGTGGATAGAAAGGGGAACTCAGCACCAGAGGCACCAAAAAGGAAGCCAGCAGCAAGTGGTTGAAGATCGCCATGACTCTGTGACACCTGCAGCACCAACAGAGCCTTTGTGTCAAATGCACACGTTCAGCCACGTACACATGTGGACATCTTCTAACACACCCCCTCTGTTAACTCCAGAGTTATTATGCATCTGCAGAAGAATGACGGGCGACAACAGACAGTACTTATCTCTATGGAGGAGTTGGAGCCAGGTTAAAAGGATCACTGTGACTTTGGTAAAAGATGAGATAAATGACAATATTTTTACTTTTTACTCCAACAACAATACATTTGGAATTTTGTTTACAGTGACTGTGTGAGCATCTTCACCGTCTTTATCATTTTTCCGGTTACCTCATTCTTACTATGACTATATTAGATTTCTTTTTCATTCCTTAAATAAAATCTGTGTGTATGCTGCAGGAATATTGAGGCCTGGGGCGGCTCAAGACCCCGACTCAATTGACAGCTCCAATGGAATGAAATGTTAATTTTTGATTGAATTATATCATTTGATTATTTGTAGCTCTTTGGATTTTAATATTAAACACTCTAGGTTTACTTGTGATGAAATGTATTATATAAATAATCCAGTCCTGAGACCAAGGAAGGGATCAGATAATAAAAGTGTATGATATTAATATGCCATAAAAGCTATTTTCAATATCATCTTTACATCACAATGTAAAATGGTTCGAAATTTCAAAAAGATATGAAAGTGAAAAGAAAACCATCCACATGAGCATTTTGAGGAGAAAAGCTTTAATAACACTTTCCACTAATAGAGGTTTGCTATAATGAATCTTTCATGCATCTGGGAGGAGGAGAGTGTTTAACTGTTTATACTCAGGCTGCAACATTGATTATAAAAGTGAAAATTTACTGTAAAGTCTTTTGCCAGAGGAACTTTGCAGTATAATATTAAAACAAAACCGACTGCTCACTTTTCCTCTCCACTAGATGGTGCTGTTTGCAAAGACTACAGCTTCACATGTACCTCTTATAATTCTAGAAGTCCAGCTTCCTAAAGCATGATGTTTGAGTTCCTTCAAAAGTCCTTACTCACTCCCTAAGGGTACCACACCCCGGCTTTCTATGGCAGACAATACCGTCATTTACAGAACTAGGACAACACTGGCACAAGCTGAGGTCTCCTACTTTATGAGAGGCTTTCCTTGGCCTCCGTCCAGCTGTGATATGACATTGCAATCACTTATCTCATCTAAAAGAGCAGCAGACCTCCTGATGCTGACAAACACCCAATCGGGGATTGTTGTGCTTTTGACTGATGCTTGTTACGTCTCGCGGCGCGCCAAAAGTTGGAGGTCTGTTCCCTCCCGCAGCATGAAGATGGATGACCCGGGCTGAGTGGGTCTTGACATGACGAAGAGGCATGAAGAGGAGGAAAATATGCAGTGTGCCCTGTAAGCATATCCTTGGTCTCAGAGTCCAGACCACTCAGCGATTCTCCTCTTTGACCTTGGTCTCCTCCTCTAACATTGGACAGAGGTGACCTGACAGTCTATATAATGGATGGGTGTGTTATTCCGTTAATGGTGGCCGTGAAAGTTAATGGATGATGAGAGATTGGATTAGAGGGATCTCCTCAAAAGGCACTAAATTTTGAAGCTGCAAACATATATTCTGATTTTAAAGCCCTGGTTATTCACCGCAGACGAGTTCCCAGAGCTGACATGCATGATGTATAAGCACTTACGTTTTCCTCAGTTATTGGATCTGCATCAGGACTCTTCTTTTTCAGATCTTGAAGAACATTTCAATCCAAATTTTGATTAGGCGACTTGTGTGAATGTTTATCATCAAGTGAGTAATATTACATTTGCATTTCTTTGGACTGTGAGAGGAAGCCAGAGAAAACCCACACAGAGACGGGGAGAACATTCAAAAAGCTCCTTGCCAAGCTGGGATTCAAACCAGGAACAGTGCTGCTGTGAGGTGCCAGCGGCGAACCTTTGTGAGGTGAACGATAAAGGACATTTGGATCACATTACCCAAATTTCCCTTGTGATCAATAAAGTATCTATCTATCCATCTAGCTATCTTTCTACTGTATATATAATTCGCTATGCACTCTTCCAAATTGTATCAGGAGAAAAAGGCCAAGACGACAGAATTATTCTACACTGTATAAATATATTGCTATTTTTGTCCGTTTCATCTGAAGAATATTGTTGGTATCGGGGATGTGGCGCTGGATTGGTGAATCTCCTGTCTGTCAAAACGCTCCTTTACAGTAATACTAGAAGAAGATTCCTCTTCATGTGCTCCTGTCATTTGTGGGGTCCCCCAAGGATCAATTCTGGGTCCCCTTTTTTTACCGTATATATGGTATGAAAGGGGCTATATAAGCAATACATCATTATTGTTATTATCACTATTTTATGGTTATGAATAGTTACATTATATAATCAGCAGATGGGGATATTAGACACAAATTTAAACCTCACTAACAGATGGAATGAAAGCAGTATCGTTCTACAGCTCTCACACATGTTGAACTATTAATCTATTGACTCCAGTGACCCTGCTGTCCTTAAACATTGTCAATTGAGTGATTTGCCACTTGTAATACCACTTACAATTCCAAAGACAAAAATATATTTTAAACATTTTCATATACTATAATTTGATTAACAGGGGTCAATAAGGGGTCAGTTTCACCTGAGCTTCGTGTCTATGGAGTGTGGCAGTGACGACTCCACGCTGTAAGAGCCCAGCTGGTCAGCTACTGTCTGTCTGAGAGGCTGTCGTGCCAACCACTGAGCCCCTGCCTTATGGAATTCAGCTGTTGGTGGTGGAAGGTGCAGAACAGCTGAGGTGTAGGAGTCGTGGTTGGATGTACACTATTTCTCCAGCCTCTTTCTAGCAGTTTCTACTCAGGCACATCAAGTTTTGGCACGTGCCTGTAAAAGAGTACATTCAGCCAGACTGTTTCCCTCCGGAGGGCCTGATTTATCTCTCCCTCGGCCTTTAGCTTGGATGAGGTCAGCTCGTCCACTCTTTTCTTCCAGGCCCTCCAACTCCTGACACAGGACAGCCTGCTCACTCCTCAGCTCCTGGATCAGCTCCTGATCCTCTCTTCCCTTTCGGGCATGAGAATCTTCTGCCTTGAGTTGCTGATACTGACGGCCGTCTTTTTGTTGCTGTGACTGCTCACTGAGCTCCAGTCTTAGGATCTGCTTTTTCCTGGTGATGAGACTCTTTAGTATCACTGACAGGAGACGCTGCCGTGAGTTTTTAACACCTCGACCTGAGCGCCTGGATCTTTGCTTGAAGCCTCGAAGTCCCTCAGTTGTCAGGTTTGATCATTGAAGCCCAGGTCTGATAGATCCTGTCTAAAGATCATAGTTTTCACCTTCAGCAATGTGACAATCGTCTAAGGAGCTGGTAAACAGAAGAGAGCCCCCCCCACCCCCCGAAACCCTTCTTGCAAGATGCACAGACAGAAAGTGATGTAAAAAGATCACAAACAATGAATCTGCATTGTCGTCTATTTGTCTTACATCATGTTTTGGGTTTCTGGTTTTCTGTAGTTGTCTCATGTGACTTTTCTGACTTTCTCACTTCTTTGTGGTTATTTGACCCACTGATACCAAAGGTTAAAGGTCACAGACCGCTTTAATACAAAACAGAAGCAGGTAATACTTATACCTATATGGTGAACTGAGCATTTCACCACTCAACAATATTAAACGTATATTACATCGATTCTAAAAGGATATTAAAAAGCCAATAATATAAAGCACAGTATAAACTCAGTATAGACTCACAATGAAACACCAGAGAGACATTAGTGTTGAGTATTCTCTCTGTGTAATTACTATTTCAATATAAGTTTAAAGGCTATTAGGAGGCAGCAGCCGGCTCAGACCGCCCCCCACCTGGGACCGCGTTGAAACAGCACTGTCGACAATCTGCCTTTAAGCAACTCAAGCAACTCCAGCTGAGTATATGTATGAATATGTACCAGTGACCTGTTCCGGGTGAGTTATAAACCGGCATCAGCTCTAGGGGGCGCTGTTCTAAAGCTGACCGTGACCTCTGACTTTAGGACAACAAGCTAAAGGGGACAAACTATTTTGCTGCAGGTCTTTGAATAAAGAATATCATTATAGATTTTATAGATAAGAAAAGACTAAGAGAGTTTTGTATTCAAAGAAAAACGGTACAATAAGACTTTACAGTGGACTTGTGGTAATATACTTGTTATGATTGTCTCATTATAAGACTCCAGTAGATTTTAAAATATGATAAAGTGTCATCTACTGAAATACATAAGGGGTATTTATTATTTTCCTTCCTTGTGATTGAATGTTGACGACAGGGATCCTCAGCCCCGCAGCTCCATCGCATCAGCCTATGAAACGTGCCTCTCCAGACGCACGCTGGTTCCCAGCCCAGTACACAGGCGGCGATGTGGAGGTCAGTCGCTCACCAGCGCACCTTCTCCTCCGGATCCCTCTCTTCTCTTCCCTCCGTCCTCCAGAAACATTTGGGATCTCTCGTCTCTTTTTTTTTGGCGCATCCCGCAGGTCACGTCCCGCTGCGTGGCTCCAGGTGTCCCGCGGTGCGTCGTCGGTCCGGACACGGGACCAGACAAGTGATGCTCTGAGCTGCGCTGTTGCTCCGCGGTCTCCTCGCGTCTCTGCAGCAAACCGGGGCTGGAGATGGTCCCGTGCTCGAGTCGCCGGCTCCGTTCAGAGGTAGGTGCCCTGCATCGGAGGCAGAGGATGGAGAGACAGGGACTTTCTATTCAGCGCATGTTTCTGTCTGTCTACCACATATGATCGGATCAGGGCTCCGGGCACCGTGTCCTCTGCGGCAATGCGGCTTCACGCACTTATTTTTTTAACATTTCACTGATTGTGGGATATTCAGATGTGCTGTGTTGACCTTATGATGCAGCCGGAGGATGACATGCATGCAGGGCTTATCCCCCCGGAGGGTTTAACGGTGCCTCAGCGAAATGAAGTTTGCCTGTTCAACCCCACAAATCCAAATCATGACTCAGTTATACTCATTCTTCTGAGTAGATATTGCTTTGGCACAAGACGTCACTCGGTTTAGAAATGATACGACTGCAGACAACAGAGCAGTAAAGCTATGACGTGTTGTGATTTACCATGACATAACTCGAGTAAACTTACTTTTTGACACCTCTGACAGCAGGATGCTACAGAGATAAGATGTAATGCAGGGGCGGTGTGTTTAAATTAAACAGCCATTTATAAGCTCACATGTTTCACGAGACAGTTTTCTTTACAGTTTTAATTATTGTCTTCTGCTAGTGGAGAATAATGTAGTAACTCATTGAATCATTGGAGTGAGGCACCCTGAGGGATTACCGTACACAACGGCAGCAAACTGTAAATCAAAAAGCCTCCAATCTTGTGCTCATAATGGAAAATGGATCATATCATTCATCACACACACACGCACACATTCACACGCACATACACACACGCAGTCAAAGGGTGCTCTTTTAGGATCACGTTCTGTTTAAAATATAAGGGGTTCAATAATTGATAACGGAAAGGAGGAACGAAGGAGAGAAGAAGACGAGACGAAGAAGACCTCCTTATTTGAAAAGTAGAAGAAGAAAGTCATTCTCCTTACTCATCAAGGCGTCTGGATAGTGAACGTTTCACTTTTGCAGGACACACAAAATATATATTTGTTCCATCTAAGAAAGGTCAGCATTGATCTTTCCACCGATCGTTCGATTCTGTCCATCCATGTCCCAGGAGCTCTGCCTTTAAACTTTACTTTCTCCCCCTCCCTCTCTCTCTCCTCTCTCTCTCCTCTCCTCTCCTCTCCTCTCCTCCCTGGTGGTGGTGGCGGTGTCCTGTTTCCCTGCCTCCACTCACAGGTTAGACTCTCAGTTAACAGAGGGCCACAGCCACTAACACATCAACCACCCTGCTTCTGCCGGCTGGCAAGAGTCATCCGTCTCCCTGCGTTCATCTAAACAGCAGTGAGGAAGGACAGTGCTGAGTGGTCCGGCACGTGGGGCTATATGTGTGTGTGAGTGAGTTTGTGTGTGAGAGTGTGTGTGTGAGGGGCTGTAGTGTTGACCAGGCTATGAGTGCGTCTCAGAGGGAGAGCCGTTCGATGCTGAGTTGAGCAAAAGGAGCCAGAACAGGAGAGAACTGCGAGAGGAGCAGCCATGGGGCTCGGACAATCCAGCAAGGCTCCGGTCACCGACGACACGGACGAGGGTGAGTGCCGAGAACATCCAAAGGTCTTATCAGGCCACATCTTATTGGTCCTTTATCTGCTTTTGTGGCTCTAACAGGGAGAACTTACAGCTGGGAAGTTGGCAACACAAGTCGTGAGCAGGATTAACACCGTCAGTTTATCCCAGGGGTTGTCCACCTTCTCTGCAGCCTTATCAATGCGTTAAGCTATTCTATTCTATTAGCTGGAAAGATTAAGTGCACTTACAGTAAATGGGTAGAGTGATGTAATGTTGATTAAGTGCCTCGGTGATGGAAAAAAAGGAATACCCCGTCGCGGGAGGCACAGCGATGGAGAGGGAGGTGGATATTTATGCCACCATACATATGATGATGGAAAATAAAATATAATAACAGAGTATAAAGTTGTTTTGTGAAGCCCAAATATATCTATGGGACATTTTAATCTCAGTTATTTTGGCTGTGATAAACTCTTGACATTTCTGATTATTTAAAATTGGTAGAATCTTGCCAAGCTGTTATCCTGGATGACTGATCGACATCGAAGGGGAAAAGCTTTCTGCTTCATGAACTCATGTCCTCCTTTATGTTTGCGACCTGCAGATAACACAATGTGAACTTATTGATCTGAGTCGGTCCATGAAATGAATTCCACTCGGGCTGTGGCCCTGGGGGACTTCAAATAAGTCTGTGTTACACGAGTCAGTGTTTAAGTCAGAAGTGAAGAGGCTTTCCCTGTTTGTTCAATCCCTGTAGAAGAAGTAGGTGCTTCTGTATATCTGCTATTAGACGATAAGCATTTGCTTATTTTTCTAATGTTATAATAGGTTTTCAGCTGATTTGGATAATTATAATTATGTTTTTCTGATATGAATTTCCTCTCAGTTTGACAAACCGAACTTACTTCTTTCACCCTGCCTGTGTAAAATTACCGCCTCCCACCCTGTGATGAAATCCATTTCTTTGGCTTTCTGTATGTTCCATTGGAGGCAGCCCTCTATCAAAGAGAGAATCATTATTCATGGTTAACCTTGCAGCTTACTCATCTAGTGTGCTGTTCTGGGAATGTCACTCAAAGCCGGCGCTTCTGTGAACTCCGAGTTAATGGAACAGTGCAGCTTCTCTCCCTCGCAAAGCAGCGTGGGCGATTTCACCGAGGGCAGTGAAATAATAAACACAAGAGGAAAGTTATTTTTTGTTCAAATTTTTTAATTAGAAATGTAAAAAAAATCCTGGCTGGAAACTAAGTGATGCACCTCACGTCAGAGAATAACCAGACGGGTGCTCCTTGCCACTGTTGTTATTGTTTGACATTGTACTGGGACCATTAAGTCCCCTCAGTACATTGTATGCAATCCCAAGACACCTGGGAAACAGGGGGCACGATCGAGGGAGGGAGACAGACAGGGATGGGAAAGAAAAGGAGAGATACTCAGAGGTAGAGACAGAAAATCGTTAAAAGACTTGAGAAATGGAACAAATTGGTAAAAACCTCAAAAGTCAGAAATGGAACTGAAAAGAGGAACCATACGTTCCAATATTTCATGTGTCGTTGAGTTGGAAACTGTTTCTCCCGGGGCTCCTGCATCCCGGGCTGTATACAGTCACTCCTCTGAGTGGCAATAAAGATGCAAATGGAGTTTTCCTCTTCATACTTCATAAACGTCGAAGGTCGCTGCAAGGTGATATCGACCAAGGATGTTGAATTATGTTTGTTTGATAATTAAAATGGTTAATATTGGTAAATGATGCAATTAAAAAATATATATCAACGTACAAAAACAAACTTGGTCAACAAAAATATGATCCCATATTTTTTGGTCCAAGATATTGTCAGAAGTAATAGACACCTAATCTAAAGAGAATTATCAGAAAATGATCCCCGATCTCAAGAGGTCATATTAGTGACGTCGTGAAAAAGTAAAGTAAGAGAATGGCAACATGCGTAGTTAAAAAAAAATGTCAAGCCATCTCTGATGACCTGTTGCTATGAAGCAGATTAGACACATGAGCCACGGCTTGTGAATCTCTCACATATTTTATACATGGAATATTTAAATAACCAACACACCCTGGCTTTTACTGTCGGATTCAATCTTTTCACCAAGACACAAAAATGAATTTTGTCTTAATCTAAACACAACAATCTAAATAAAGCTTCAGCATTTTAATAATTTTGTGTCTCACTGCCAACAATCTACATTTATTTGCAGAATGTGTTCACAGACAGTTTTCTTTACCAGCGTCAGTGCAAAGGCAGATGCTTGGTTTATAATTCATACTTCATGTGAGTTGATCTACAGAGAGGTGTGTGCATGAAGGTGAACTCTGTCCAGACATGTTTATCTCCTCGGAGAATGATGCGGGTCCCTTACGTGCCACACGCCCTTCTTCGCGTTACTGGGAGACTCCGGCTAATGGACAGGCCCCATTAACCGCTGATCATACTTTATTCACATTGCAGTGGCACATGGACCCATGGGCTGTGTTTCAGCTGTCAGAGCGACGGTGTGAGCGCAGATGTTCCCACTCCGGTGGATCCTTAAGTGATTTACAGGCTTTTGTGTGAGGGCTGGGAATGAGGGGAGGATGAGGGGAGGATGAGGGGAGAGATCGAGGTGATAACATGTTACTAAACAATGGTGTGTGTTAGCAACATGTGCGTCACGGCAAACAGTCGCTCAGCTGCATCTCTCATTCTTTGGTTTTCTCTCATTTACATATTTTTCTGTTAGTGTCAGACACAAAATTTGATCCAGAGTCATGAGTAACCAGGGGAGCTTAATATAAATATAGGTTGATGATCATATGTGATCTTATGAAATCCCATTAAGGGACCAGCAGTGAACTGGTCGCACTGTGCAGCCAGACACATCAGTGAGCCGAGCTTTTGCAGCGTTCTATCATTACTATGAACACAAACACACTTTATTGCAAGTCATTCCCACCTACACCTTCACTAGAGGGTGCATTCAAATGTGTATTAATCCACGGGTGAAAATAGTCCCTCAGCAAATACACTCTTCTATATTACTTCTGTTTGAGACCTGTTTTGTAAGAGCAACAGTGACCTATTAGTACTGGATCTGTGACCAGTTCTTAAAGACCTTCAGCAGGAGCTAGAGGGCTTGAGGCTGGAAGGTTTTTCTCTTCTAGATGAAAACCTGCAGCTGGTGTTTGCTGCTGTGTCCAGACCCTTTTTTTAAAAGGTCAGTGACAAGATGTCAAAACAGCATCTTAAGCTGAAATCATCAAGTTCTGCCTGACTTGCTGTGCAGGTCAGCGTGAAGACAAATTTGTCATCTGCCCTTTTCTGCAAAAGGGCCGAGTGGACATGTTCGGGGGGACGTCCACACGCAGCCCCACAACGCATGACTGCACACGTGTAAACATGACGGGGGCTGAAGTAAAAATAGAAGCATTTGGAGAGTATACGAGTGCTGTGAGGGTAAATGGAGCGTGAGAGACAAGAAGAAGATGCACTTTCGAATTTAGCCAAAATTAGTGCGGACGGACTTGGACACTGAGCTAAAGACAGCATCTGGCAGGAAGAGAGAGAGAGACAGGACATATAGAGCATCGTCACAGACTCAAACCGAACACGCGGCGAATTCAATCCAGACTTATTAGCGTGTGTCAGTCAAATTTAAATTGACCAGCCGATGAGCTCCTTAGTGAGATGATTTCCTCGGTGGGTTTAAGCCACAGAGAGGCTGTCAATGTGTCAATTCCACTTTGGACGACTCCGATCATTACGCGCTTTTGTTACTGGTGTGTCCGTCATTTCATGCGGCAGATTAAACCATTCAAACTTCAGCTGGGGAAACAAAATACGATAATATCCATCTCGCTCCCCGTCTCTCGCTCAGTGTCGGACTCGCTCTTTGCATGGGTATGACCGTGCCTCTCTCCATCTCTCTCTCCCTCTCTCTATCTCTCTCTCTCTCTATTCTCACCGAGCTCTGCCCCGTCATCCACAGCTGTCTCTCTGAAAAAAAAACTAAAAAAACATCAGTGCAGGATCTCCAAGTAGCTCAGCACCATGTTTATCCGAAGTGTGTTTCCGTGTATATATGTCAAGTATATTCGCAGGGGCGCGCACGTGTGTGTGTGTGTGTTTTGTGTGTGTGTGTTAAAGTGGACATCATATGGCCCTGTATCAGAGGAGACTGTATAAACACTCCAACACAGAAAGTGTGAGAGGAGGAAGTGCCAGTGATACGTGACTAACAGAGCATAACATTGGCTGTCACATCCAATAGATCTAGTGTCTGCAGGCGGAGTGTGTGAGTCTGTGTGCGTGTGTGTGTTGTTAGAGGAAGGTAATGCTTGAAGTCAGCACTATAATTGTGTGTTTTTGAGAAAGACTCATTGCCCCAGGATTGTGACTGTGGTCCGATGAGTGCAGGATGTGGGCAGCAGCTGTTCCGTCCTCTGGGAGGGACAACCTTCTGTCCTGGTTGTCATGCCAGCGAGACACAAACAGCACCCATCCGGTTTCCAATTGGCGATAAATGCTGCTGATAGGAGGAGGAGGAGGAGATAGGGACTCTGGTCTATGTCGTGTGTACGTGTGTGAGGGAGACACAACAGTGTGCAGAATGATACAAAGGCTGGGATGACACCAGGCAGCTGAAGATATGCTTTTGTTCAGGGGGAAAGAATACATGAACTGCTCATAAAACTGTGTCTTTGTGCTGAGGCTCATTTCCATTCTCCGCTGTATAATGTACGTGGACCTGTAGTTGCCCTGGGGATCTCCATCTCCTTCAGCTTGACTGTCACTATTGTTAAAATAAGCCCAAAGCAAAACGTCACGGTGAAACTACTGTAACTGTACGGAGGCTTTAAATGAATCCTTCTCCATTTCAAGTGATTCAATGATCGGATTTCTATTTAGAAAAAGGATGGAAATGTGTGTTCTAATATATTTCAAGGTGATAGCCATATATTTTGGTATGTTTAGTTATAGCAAAGTAGTTTCATTTTGACTTTCAATAATGTACTTTCATCTCTTATTTTTTACAGTCAATTTCGACCACTTCCAGATCTTACGGGCAATAGGAAAAGGGAGCTTCGGAAAGGTAAGCCAATGTTTACCATTGGGATTTCCAAAGGCCTTCCTGGTTTCTCTAGAAACAGGGAGATTGCCTCCAACACTGACATTTTTAACAATAACAATATCGAAAGAACTGCGCCTGAAGTTGTTGATGCTGTTAGTAATGCAAAAATATCGATATTACTGTGGCAACAAAATGATCTACTTCATTTATTTTCTCAGATGAAATAACTTTATGATAGATAACAATCTAACTTTATCATTTAAGACAAGCAACTAATACACAAGTTAAACAAAAGGACTGATTTTCAAAATAGCTGGCTGTTATTTATCTGTCTATCAACTACTTGATTTGCTTGTGGAGACCGTTCAACATAAGGTACATGTTACTACACATATAATACTACACATAATATGCCATGTCCCCACTCTCTCAGTCTCATATCATATACGGTCTTGTAAAGCCCTTCAGGTTGAATTTGCTCTGTGGAAACACATCCGAGGTGATAGCAGACATGTTTCCTCTCGCTGTTAATCTATATGGCGAAGTGCAATCCACATCAGCAATTACAGTACATGTAAGCACATATAGCGACACGCGCGCACACTCACACGCACATGCACTCATACAACACACACCCACATGGCAACACCACTGTCCAACAGCAGATAAGCAGTCTAATCACAGTAGATGGCAAGCTGTTCTAAGGGAGGAGTGATGTGATCAGGCTCTGGCTGATTAACTGTGCCAGCTGGGCCACAGATCACTCTCTCCGATAGCAGTAATCACTGGCTTATTGACGCTCGTAGCACAGACGAGCACGACCACAAATAAATATGGGGAATTACACTGCCGCATATTGGAAATGCTGAGTATTCTCAGACACCTTGTCAAAAAGGGGGCAATCTCGCCCCAGTGTGATGTAAACGCACAATGACAGATTGCACCAGGTGTTGTATTCTGCATCCCGCACCACCACATCCAGCAGCGCCGTGCTGTTTACTTCCACTGACGCAAGCGGCCCCGAGTGCCGTTTGAAGCCGTTCTTATCTTGCAATATTGCAAGAAATTCTCTGTTCCCTGCTGACAAGTTATTAATTCTAATGAAGGTTAACATAATGTTCCCCATCTCTAAGCTGCAAAACATACCGACGTGAAAAGTTGAAGGTGTTAGGAGAGGATTCAAACTGGGATTGTGGAGATTAAAGAAGAATCCTGAGGTTTCCCTTCTGTCTTGTTAGATGGACATTTCCAGTTCTTGCAGTGATGTTACAAGCATCTCGTGGGAGTGTCAATGTGTCACATGCAATACAGCTGCAGACAAACGCGGCTGAGTGATGGAAAAAGCACTTGTGGGCCGAAACATATTGTGAAACTGGACTAGTTTTTTATTTTCCAAAGAGAATATCAGAATGTTTTTAAATGTTTGTTAGAAATAAATAAAGTAGCGTCTGCATCTGACAATTTGGGCTTAAATAAAACAAATGATAGAGTATAATTACTCACAAACGAATGTCGACATTCATCATAATCGCACACGATGTTCATCAGACTGATTCCGGCAGGGATTAAGTATTAATCCTCATGTGATCTCATTAGGTCTGTATCGTGCAGAAGAAGGACACTAAGAAGATGTACGCCATGAAGTACATGAACAAGCTGAAGTGTGTGGAGCGGAACGAAGTGAGGAACGTCCTGAAGGAGCTGCAGATCATGCAGAACCTGGAGCATCCGTTCCTGGTCAACTTCTGGTAAGCGACAGAAGGAGAGTTTGAATCGGGTCTGCAAAGGTTCCTGATGTGCTCCCCTTGATTTCCACCTCATCAAATCATCTCCACATGGGCTTCTGTTTCACACTGGTTATTTCAATCAGCCATCACAGCCATTTGGATGTTTTTTGGCGCGCTCTGTGTCGATCATTTGATTTTATTTGTGATTGCACCCCGTCTGTTAAATCCCTGCAAGCAGAGACGCACTACTGCATCGCCCCATTGAAAGAAAGGGCCTTTCTCACAGTCTGGACTTGAGCCTGCAGAAAGGTGTGGACCACTGAGGAACACTCACGAATCTCTGTCCACATCATCTCACTCCTGAAAGTTGCTAAAAGGAAAATCTAGTTTGCTCACTGATCCGAGCTCGACTCTCAGGGACACGACTCTCCTCCCTCGGCAGCTTCTCCGTTTGTCTCACCACATTTGGGGGGAGCTGAGGAGGTCTCCTCCTCAACCCCGCTCGCGCTGATTCAATCTGAAAGCGCTAAACCCAGATGACTCACCGAGCATCTCAGAGAAAAATCCTCCATCACAGTTTGAAGGAGCCAGCTCATTTTGAGATGCCTGATAAGGATGGCTTGTTAATTTTCCATCTAAAGGGCGTCATTAATTCTTCAGAAGGAAATCCCACTCTGCAGGGCTATAAGAGGAAGACACACTGTTTTTCTTTCAAGCTGAAAGTCCAAAGCTGAAAATAACATCCATATTCCTCCCAGTCCAGTTTTTAAAAACAAACCAGCTTTTAATTTATCTATTTACTTAGAGCATTACGTATTAGTCCTCTTTTTCACGTTCGCTTTTAAAATCACTCCCTAAAAAAACAACACGCAAACATCTGAGCAACTAAGTGAGAATGTTTTCCATGCAGTGATCTTTTTTTTAGTCTTTTCTATCCTCCCTTCACCTTGCTCCCGTTTCAGCTAGGTCTGCTTCTGAAAGCACTGCTCAGGCAGAATCGGTGCCTGGTCCTTTTTTAATTAGTAATTGAGGAAAACAAATCCTCCCACGTTGGGAATGAATGAGTCGCAGAGAAGGAAACGACAGAGTGGAGAGAAGTGCAGCATACGGACTCATCAGACAAAACAATGCCAGGGCTTGCTTTCTTTCTTGCTTGATTGCCTGCTGTGTTGGACAAAAAAAAGGTTGGGAGTTAATGCGTTTGGCAGCGTTAACCGCTCGGGGTGCACGGGGGGTGATTTCCTCAGGAGATGTGCTTGGGTCAGCGCCGTGCCCGCTCGCCCACTCTCTCTCTCTCCCTCTCTCTCTGTGTCTGTCTCTCGCTGTGTTGAGTTGGCGTAAGTTATGGTTGTCCTGAGGTAAGCGCTCAAGGTCAGAGACAGGGAGAGATTGCTGTGCCGGGCTGTACATGCAGACAAATCTGGCTTTACTCTCTTCTTTTGTACCCTGGTCCTCTTTTCATCCACCTCATCTTATTAATCCCTTCTCCTCCTCTTCCTTCACTACCTCACGTTTCTCCTGCACCTGCACCTGGGCGTGACCTCAGGTGTTTATCCGGGCAGCAAAGCAACAATGGATTTGGAAAAAACAGGGAGCAGGGAAAATTCAACAAGTCATTTTTTCCTGGAATACTGGTTGGGAGGAAGCGTACCCTCTGGCATTGGGGCCGCGATACGGTCAGTTTATCGATGTGCCAGCACTGGTGGGGCATCCCTTTGTGCCTGCTCTGCAATAAGTCCCACTGTGTAAGGGGAGCCCTTGTTGGCAGGCCGGGATCCACTCACATCGTTTCAGAGACGTCAGTCAGAGAGCAGCTGTCTTCAGCTTTCCGTCTTGTTGCCCCTTTAACTGCAGATTTTGCGGCTGATTTGTTTCTTGACGGAGGGGACTTCTAAGAGGAGGAGGTTGTGTAAAGTGCACGCTCGCTGTTTGGAGGATGTGTTGTGTGTGTAATGTGTTGACTGTGAGCGACACATTTGTTTTCGGGACACCAAGCAGAAGGAGAACAGTCGGGCAGTAACATTTCACACGCACTGCAGATGGTGTCTTTTGTTAAGTTGATGTTATTTCAATAGCCCAGTGTTTCTCATCAATTTTCTGGACTGTAACGGCCACAGTTGTCTAAGATATTGTTTTTGCTGAATTCATTCACGTAGAGCTGTCTGCGTAAATTGCCTCATGTTTGCTTGATCTCTCCCTTTTTCCACTATCGTGTCGCCCATAAAGATTTTACCATCCAGGAAGACGGTCAGACCTCCTAGTTTCAGCTGCAGAGTGTCATTCAAAGTAGCTCCATCACATGGAGGAACTCTTTCACTTTCTCTCGTCTGTGCACCTGTCATTCGGACTGAATCAATTCTGTGAGAGACACTGCTCATAAATAACAATCCCTGAAATATGTATGAACTTTTTTGTCAAGATTCCCAAATAACTCCCAAATTTAGTGGTAACCCCGCCTACTGATTTTTCAAATTCCTGCTAACAAACCAACGCGACAGCCTCTTTGGTGGAGGAGACTTATCACTTCACTCACTGACTGTAAATGGAGTTTGAGAGTTACATTTAGCATGCGTGTCCACACCCAATTCCTCTGTGTTTTACTGAAAGCGATGTGTGTATGGTTTTTTTCTTTCACACGAGAGTGTATCGATGCATGTGTTCCCAGGCAGCATAACACACACCGATGGGAGCTGTCAGTCACACGGAGGTGTTTGTGATGGGGTGGAGGGAGGTCACAGGGCTGTCGGCAACAATCCAACACGTCACAGTGTGAGCAGTCGGCCTGGCTGTGTTGGTTTGAGATCTCACTGATGTGTTCTTTATTATGGCGACGTTCCATGGATAGATGTTGATTAACAAAAAACACTCATGCCAAGGAGCCCAGCAATGAATGAGAGTGATATTCTCCTTTCACAGAATGGATACATCTTGAGATATTATCAATATTGTTCTGTCTTTTATAGCACATAATGTACTGTAATAAAAAACTTTTGCTGAATACTGAAGTATGGAGATCTGCTCAGAATGATTTAAGGTCCATAATCTGCTAAATCCGCCGGTCCTTCAGTAAGAGACAGACATCTAATGGAATTTGAAAACTGCAGCTGCTTCAGTATTCTTATGTTCAACTTTGCTGCTTCACATGTCAAAACTGTTACATTTTGAAGAAGGAAACAGGGTCGTGTTCGAGAGGACACCCTCCCATTAGCCTCCAAACCCCCCCAAAGGTTTCCGGACACCTCCATTACCGAGGTGGCCTGGGGAGCCTCTGCCTCTAAAAGCACCGTGCAGGATGCGTTCCCATCAGACTGACTGCCTGGAGGCCATGAGGAGGTCACATTGAAATGCATGTGTCGGAGTAGAGGCAGACACCAAAGGGAAAACAGAATGAGTGAGAGAGTAACAGATATCGTGGGGGGGGGGGGGGAATAGAAACAACAATCGGACAAGAGAGAGAAACACAGCAAGCTGGTGATAACACAGGCTTGATGCCACGGAGGCTAATGAAAAGACTGCACCATTTCAACATGATGTCCAGGTGCTAATCCGCTGTCTGAATGCTGTCCTCTCCTCCCGACCCAAGACTTTGGTCCAGGCATCAAGTGACAGCTGCTAATTGATGCTTGAGAAGCTCCTTCTGTTCGGTCGCTGAGACTTTTTCGGTTCTTTGCAGCTGCAAAATGCGAACGACAGTTTAAAAATAGTTCTGCTAAAATAGAAAGTACTCATCAGTGGAGTGATTATTTTCCACTTCATACTTGTACATCTGCTTCCATTTCTATATGCTTGTTTGCCTTCTCTCCAGAACTTCCTGTAATATGTTATTAACAAGGCAAAAATCTCTACGTGCTGCATTAAACCATATCAAAAGTAAATGATATCTATTTTCTTTTTAAGTTTTTGATTCCCGTGTCCATGTTGCATGCAGCTTTGAAAACCAGAATGATGGCATTATGCTATCAATCTTGGCATCCGTTGTTTATTCTTAATACTTAGACTATTATGTATTTAAAGAAAAGTGAGAAACACCAACAAAGTGTAAATTTGAGCATTTCGCCAAAGCTGCTAAACAGTGACATCCACATTTTTACATTTGAAAAACATGAATGAAGAGTGTGAGTCCTCAAATGATGGCTAATTCTGTTGATATTTATATTCAAGCTTAAGCTCTAAATAACCATGTGTGGCCTAATGAGGAGAGTGACTCTTTAAAACCACATCAGTCATTCATGGTGAATTGGGTAACTCTCCTGACCCGGAGCGTACCTGTGACAAACGACTTAATGAGCACCATTTCAAATTCGTTTTGACAGCGGTGGCAGGAGGCCTTCATTCATATTCAAGCACCTTCGAAGCACAATGTTACCATTTCAGAGAAAGAGGGAGAGAGAGAGAGAGAGAGAGAGAGAAACAAGGAAGACAATTTACACTCCAGGTACAGAGTGAAATACAATGAAAACACTATTAGCACCAGGTCAGTCAGCCCCAGAGGGATGTTGTTGATTTGTGACTTTAAAACCTCACATACTGTGTGCATAGAATAATAAATTATTTTACAGTGCAATGATGTGCACTCATGCAGATAATCAAGTGTTGAAACAGCTGTATACTATCCATTTTTGCCTTTTGACAGTGCATCCCTCCAGCAAGGCTAACACCCTATCTTTCTATGTTGAAGAAACCACCTTATTCCAATCAACTCTAAAGTTAAAGATTTCTTCCTTGGACCATTCCCCAACATTTCACCTAGTTTCAAGGTCATTGGTGAAGTAGTTTTTGCGTAATCCTACAGAAAAACAAACACTAACACATCCTCCTAGTCGAGATAACCAAGATTCAGGTACTGCAGTCTTAAGAAAAAAGTGTTGTCCGGCAGTGAGTGTGTCTAGTGGGTCCTCACAGTTATTAGATTGAACTATACAGTAAATGTATACAACAATATTATAGCTGTAAACCCTCTTTGTGGCAGCTTTGTTCCTGACCAACCATGTGAGAGAGTCTTGTTTGCTCATAGAGGAACGGAACAAACCTCCCAATCAATGACGTGCAGGCCTGCTCAGGTTTTATCACCTTGACTTTCAGCAGGAAAGACTTATGGGACAGAAAACATGGGAGCCTCAGCCAAGCATGAGAGCCAGTTTTCTACTCAATTAAACTGGTATCACAGGGGGCCTCAAGTGTACCATCAATTGACTCGATGTCCCCCATTAACACCAACTCGACCTTCTCACCCAAGAAAACACCAGGACATCATCCTGCCACGTAATAATAACACATTGTCATATTGATGTACATTTTAGATTTATCTAGGGTTTTTCTAAGCACTGACTCTTGGTTGAAATCACCAATAAGAGATCTTTAGTCAGTATTCATTGGGTTTTGTTCCACTTTATTTTATAAGACACCATTCCACTGAAATAATCCAGGATCGCCACTGATACCACCGGGACTGCTCAGTGACAATTACATTAAATGTAATGATGTAGGTACATTTACAACATTATTACCCAATCAAAATAAGGAAATGAAAAAGGAAAAGTTTAATTAAATTCAAAGATGAAGTTAAAGGTGAGAATTCAGTTCAAAGAAATGGCCGTTTTCCTGGAAACAGCCAGTGTCTTTTATTGCCAAGAAAAGAAAAAGGCAATTAAGGTCCAGTTTGCGTCGCCTAACAGCTTGTGACAGCAGATGCTCCTCCGATTCTTCAGCACCTTAACTAACGGTCTGCTGTTAGCTGTGTTAAGAGGAGATGGAGAAGGAGGGAGAAAGAGAGAGAGAGAGAGAGAGAGAGAGAGAGAGAGAGAGAGAGAGAGAGAGAGAGGAGAGGGAGGGAGGGGGCAGGAAAAGGGACAGAGTGAACAACTAAGACACCTAATCAAAAGATTAATAGACTTGGGGTAAAATGGAGTCCATCCAACAAACACAGTCTGTTCTCAGCAAACCACTGACAAGTTTGTTTTCCTAGCCTCGGTTCACAGTTTACAGCTTTGTATTTTTGGTTAGCATATTTTGGGTCATAAATATTTCACACACATTTTGCTTTGCACACTCTTTGCATGCTTGGTTTCGCAATAACGAATGTTTTATTCCCTGTATCATGCTTCTCTCCTCCGCGATATTTTCTCCCTAATGGCCTTCGCCTGTATCCTAAAACTAAAGCTTGAAACTAATTCAAAGTCTCCGTGTGCATGTAGATGGAGCCAAACTTTAGCAGGAGCACTGTGGATGGAGAAGTGTTTGTTGACCATCTAGAACTCACTAGTCAGATTTGTGTTCGACCCAAAAGCCACAAATCCTGTCTCAAAGTGTGGCATCGCTTTGATATTTAAGAGAATATGATGTGAATGTGACACTCGTTTGATCCGTACTTCCCCACTCTCTGTGCCATATGTTCACAAACACATGACCACACTCAAACACACACACACACACACACACTGATCCACTCAGCTGCTTACTCCCTTACATCTAACGGCAGCAACTGGAACTTAGATTTTTTTCCAGATTCAAGTCTCTGTAGACTCCCCATGAAGTCCACTCATCTCAGAATGTCATTTCTTCTCCTTATTAAGGAGAGTCTTGGCGCCACTGCTGGTTTAAAACATTTCAAGATTGATTTATCGTGTACGAAAACAGCAAGAAATGTCCAATACTTGTATTAAACATTAGATTTTAATACTTTTGATTTCTCTTTATTTTAAGCAACTGTATATTAACCACACTCTTTTCCTTAAAGTCATTATATCTTACTAATTTTAAACCCTTTCATCACTGATTTCACTTCTACTTTAACTGTAGCACTCTGTGTGTGCAGGTATCGCTAAGTCAATGCCTGGGTAGAGAGTGAACTGACCTCAATACTTTCTTTCCTTAAAATTGATATTAATTGGCAAAAAACATTTAATCTGATGCGCTGTGACGTGCTTGTTGTCGTTAAATTATTTTATAATAGTATATCATGTTTAAAGAGTCTGTTTTTACTGAAACATGGGGTTGAGGTGGCAGAAGGACAGCATTGTATGAGAGTGTGCATCTTCAGGACGGGCCGTCTCCCAGATAGTCTTTCCACACTCGGAGGCAATCAGATGTTAAGTGGCCTCAGCATTATCTGAGCCTCAGCAGACAGTTTGGAGTCAGCTCAATCAATCCCCGTCCATCCAGGGCAGAAAAGCACCAACACCGGGGAAAGGAGTTCACCTAGGTGGCAAAAAAAATACTCTACCTTAAGTCATTGTGCGTTGATTTTTATTCAAACCTCTCAGAAGTGTTCAGTTAAATTGAACCGTCTGGGTTTCTAGTCAGGAACTCACTGAAGGGCTTAAAGAGGGAGGTGGTGTTCTCCAAACTTACTGGAGATCTGAGGCTGCACATGTAGGACGTCGTGTTGCACACTGTACACAGGGCGGTGCTTCAGGCGAGCCAGGAAATCTTTGGCTTGTGCAATTTCTTTCACATGAATTTTGCATAAATTAGCTTCTTGTGGGAGAGACACTAATTAGCTCATCGTTTAGAGAGGGAGTGAGGGTGGTGGTGGTGGTGGTGGGAGCCTGGACCCAGCAGGATGCTCAGCATGTAAAATCAGTGATGAGCTGAGCAACAGCGTCTTAAACGGCTACACTATGAGCTGCATGCTGACACCGTGGCCCTGCTCTGCATGACTGATGGGTGATTAGCTGAATGACCACCAAGGTGCATGCCCCCCCCCAAAAAAACATTATCAGGCTAGAAATTAATTTTATGCAATTGTGAAACCTTCCGTATTGGTGAAACCAAAGCACACAATTCCATTTTTATTCTTGTACACCGCATTAACGAAAGGAATATTTAATAAGAGTAATGTTTTTATAAAATAGCAACAGTGTGATGGGAAAGCTGCTCTGCCTTAAGAGAGACAGAAGCAGGACGTGGAGCCATCTGAGCAGAGTGTTGCTGAGAAGAGGCCGATTGTTATTGAGCTAAAGTTGAAGATTTTCATTCCGCAAATGGTGATGGGATAGACGCTCAACAGCAACATGCCAGAATTATCTACTTGTTGATCATTGCAAAATCTACAACCTTTCAAGTTGCATATTGTCTCCATATGTCTCTTCTGTCTTCTATCATAACAGCTTCATTCTGAGCTGGTTGGTATTAAAGACTATTTCCTCAGGCAGGACTGAGCCTCTACGTACAGTCGCTGCTCCTCCTGCAACATGAAGCAGAGTGATGAGTGTTTTCCTTCTGCTTGGTTTGAGACACAAAGAGCAGAGCACCGGCGAACCTCAAACAGCCCTGGAGGCTCCGGAGTCTGTGTTTTCAGACGTCACAGGGCCGAAACACTGATGGGTGCTTTTGTCTTGTTTGTTTTCGTCGAAACCTTCGGTACCAAGGTCTTGAAAAATACTGTCTTATAAAGGCTGATTTGCCTGAGGAGCAGAAAGGCTGACACGAGTTCAATTTGCACTTGTCATCCTCTTTTATTGCTGATGGGTTTTGGTCTTTGTCTACAGAAAGATAATAAAATCAGTTTGACAACCCACAATCTGCGAGCGTGGCTTCGGTTTGTGCTATTTTCACGGTGTTGGTGTCTCTTCTTAATCACTGATCTATGGTAATGTGTGATTTTTTATTTTCCCCGCTCACTTTTTATTCTCTTCCCTCATTTCTCTGCTCTCTCTCTTCTCCTGCAAATTGCACATCTCCATATTTACCCCCACCTTTGTTGCTGATTTGTGTTTTTGCCCGTCTCTCATCCTCTCTATCGTCACAGTTATTTCACCTTTCATTTCTCTGTTTCTTTGTCCACCTTTCTTCCTTCTTCGTCTCTATTTATCTCCCCCGTCAATATGACCACCTGCCTTCTCCCTGCAGGTATTCCTTCCAGGATGAGGAGGACATGTTTATGGTGGTGGACTTGCTCCTGGGAGGAGACCTGCGCTACCACCTCCAGCAGAACGTCCACTTCTCAGAGAGCACTGTCAAACTCTACATCTGTGAACTGGCCCTGGCTCTCGGGTACCTCCGCACCAAGCGCATCATACACAGGTGAGAATTGTCTCTCAACTGGACATCCTAGTTTAATACCATTTATTAAATCCCCCCTATTTACTCAAAATACACAAGAGAAATGGTGTTTAAGAGGCTGCCCCATTATTTCTCTATATTGTACGGTATTTTCCCTTGTTTTTCCACCACCACCAGGTATGAGCATCCAGCACCCCAGTGTTCTTTTCTCCTTGGCTGGCCACTTCTATGTTATTTTTCTAATATGACTGCCCCACCGCTGTGCAGAAAGGTCAAGCTATCTTGACATGAAGGTCACACCTGACAGAACAGTTTACCCTGAGCCGCAGACTATGGCCATCACGAAATGCACCGGTTCAGTGCTGCCTCATCTAATTTATAAAATGCAGGTTAAGTGCTTTTTAGGCAGAAATATCTTTGGCTATGGCAGACCCATGGATTTTCAAGGGCAACAAAGACATGGCTACAGCCCAGAGTGACTCAAGGAGCTTAGGGTATCTAGAATACATCGATGCGGCCAAAAGAACACTGAAGACTGACAAATGTGAAGTTGACCTAAACCAATAAGACAGAAAATCCCTTTTATATTAAATATTTGTTTTAATTTGCTTTACCAATTACATCTGGGATAAAAACATCTTCACTGCTAGTTTTTACCGATCCAGCAATACAGGTCAAACAGAGGACGTGAGCGTGGGTGGTTCTCAGAGTCCTGGATTTCAATCCAGCTAGAGCAGTGCCCATTCTAAACATGCCGGTTTGGCAGGGGCTGTGGTAATGATGGTTTCAGCTTTCTTTATGAAACTGTAAAGGTGACTTTTGATTCTCTGCATGTAAAGACTGGCTGCCGGACTCTACTCCATACGCAGAAACTGAAGAATCAGCTCTCGTTGTCGTTAACTTGATGGTATTGTTGTGACTTACTGTCACTTAAATTGATGAGTCCCAGCTGCTGCTGCTATACAGCTCATGTAGACTGTTTATTCAAAGTGTATTCATATTAAACATGTCCAAATCACACCAGATTTGACTCTGCACTACCTAGGGAATAGGGAATAGGAATCGCCAAGCTGATGAACGGTTTTGGAGATACGCAACAAAAAGACATAAACTCTGAAATTCAGATGTCCCGTGATGTTGCCATAGCTTCTTAAGTATTGGATTGTTTTTATCTCAGTGATTAAAGAAAACTCTTAGAAACAGGCTCAAAATAATAGTTTGCTCATGCCGATGAAAAGCGACACTCCGGTGAAGAGTGTAAATAAAAACATGGATGTAACCAGTACATATTAAACCTAGAATATTTTAAAAATATATATTATAGAAGGGAATACCTGTGTACATTGAATTTAATATTTCTGAGGCCTTATTAATATATTATCAAATTTACCTCTTTTATAAAATGTCATGGAGAACAGAAACTTATCAACACAGCCTGATAACAGATTACACCATTTAACTCAAAGTAGTCTTCTCGCTGTTATCCATGCTTTCAGGCCTCCAAAGGAAAGAGAGAGAGAAACAAGTGGTATATATTATTAATTTGCTCATTCACTCCGTCCATAGAGGGAGATGAATATTTAAATTATGTTTTTCTATTTTAGTGCTGGAGAGGACAGACTTGCCACTTGATGTGCAGGTGTCGGGGGCATTTGTTTAGATGGAATCAACATCTCTTCAATCTGCATTCATTAGCTTCGAATAGGAAGAGGAGCTGAGAGTAACTCATGGCTCATCTCTATGGAAATTGTATTTCTAATTTCCTCCCCAAGATGTGGACAAGCTGACTCTGGTGCGGCGAGTGACAGCACTTACATCTCTGAGAGTGAATGTGTGGGAGGATATATGCATTGGACTTCCGCTGGTCTTTCATGATTTTGATTATGAGGAGATATGATGGTAATCATTGCATAATTTTATTCAACATGACGGTAAAGGGATTATGTTGATTTACAAGTTTGATAATGACTAAGGTGGAACATGGTCGTCAATCGCTTAGTGATGGAAAGATGTCTTATACTATACTGTATACTTCAATAACTTTCGATGAGATATAAACAAATTGCTAATTCTCATGCTGTACACGTCAGCTTTTCCACTGTTGTGTTTTGTACTGGAAACCAGTGGGGTTGGAATGAGAAAGCTAACCTGTGATGTGTTGTCATGTTTATTCACCAAGTTATTTCAGGGTGGAGGAAACAGAAGGAGAATATGGGAAATTTCAATAATCCAGTGTTGGTATTACAACAGATAACGGTTCAAATAATCTAGTTTTGAAAGGTTAAACAAACTAGATTCTGATAATAATACTAAAGTTGAATTTTATTAGGATGATCGAGCTGGCATTCAAGGTGGTATCATCAGCATAGAACAGGAATGGTAGTGCTCAGAGAAAAACTGTTTCATTATGTATAAAGCAAATAACAGAGGCCCTATATCCTCATGGTAAAGCTTTAGTAAATATTTGGTTTAGGAGCATCAGCCTAAAGGTGTGTATTCCACCCGGGCTCTGGTCAGAAGCACAAACAGAATAATTTACCTCAGGAATATGAACAAACTCTTCTAGTAGCTTAGAAATCTCTATGTTTGGATTTTAGGTTTTGGCGTGGTTAGGATAAGGGTGAATATATAATCGCACTAGACTGGGAATACAGCAACAGCAATGAAAACCACAGACGTCTCTGTGTTTATTGCTAATTATTTCCAATGATGAGCTCGTGCACTGTTTACCGTATAAGCGTACGGCAAATATGAGCAATCTCAGAGGAGCGAGAGAAGTTAACAACAGGAGTTCAGCTAATCCTGGCTGCGCCTGCACGGAAAATAAGAGAGGGGAGCGTCATCATGGGAGAGAAGAGGAGCCTCTGAGCATGAAGAGTGATGCAAGATGAGAGTTGATTTAATTCCTCTATGTTATTAAGTGGAGGTGGATGGTGTGTGATTATGCTGTGGATGTTACAAACCAAGATAATTTAAATAAGAAACAATAATTTAGTTTTTTATTGCAACTTGGGTCTCAATTGAATAATTTAGTCTACAAGTTTGTATTGGTTATGAAAATATATTCTCACAAAACTAAACGCTGAGTGAAAAGATCAACACTTATTTATTCAGGGGGTTAAATTGCAGAAGCAAATTAGAATGTAAGCGGTGATGTCTGGACGATTAAAGCCGATAGTCTGTAAACTGTGATGGGAGATTATCAGAGACAGTTTGGGGAGATTTTCTAAATGTTTTTCCATTTGCTCGGCAAAAAAAGTCTGTTCATCCATTTCTCTGTGAAACATTTGGCAACTTGAGTTTATATTCTGCAGCAGATCAGATAGTGAAGTGGATGACATGTATGCAGCCTGTTGTTATAGGCTACTAGAGGTCATTTCCAGTATTTGCGTTATGAGTCAAATCAAAGTGTCATATACTGTATCTTCTTTAACCTGAGTCACGATGTCAGTCTGTGCTGTTACCACCCCGAACCCTCTGAGGAGTCTGAAATACTCACAACAGAATGAGTCTCAATTAGACGACACCTTCGGAGACTTGATGGGTCTCCAAACAAGTGGAAAGATAAATGGCGAGCGCATGACGGAGACAGACACATTTGTGTGTTTTGCGGTTGTGGGGGTTGGAGGGGTTGTGCGTGTATGTCTACCTCACCACAGGCTCTTTGACATCAACACCACTTATTACTGGTTCAATCCCCAGGTGCCTTTTAGTGCCTCCTGGACTCCTCTTAATGGAAAAGATTGTCAGCCATGCAGCACTCTGAACAAGTCAATACGCCTGCGTTTCATTTAGGGATTATACTTTCCATTTAAGTGGTTATGGGACTTATTGTTAAGCTCCTAACAAACTGAAAGAGATGGATAGTGATGCAGCAGACACTGCGTACTATCCATTAAGAGTGAGGCATCAATAATATAAATATTGTTGAAGAAATTGGACATAATCCAAACAAAAAAAGAGTATTTATAAGATACTTCAGGAATATTATATATGGTTGTGTGATCCTTTAATTTCCCTTATTTAAGAGAAGGTTTGCGATTGTTGATTATTATTGAACAAAGGAGAAAAGCTGGATTTTTAGATGTGTCACTTTTACTAGTTTCATGAAAAGATGGGTCTGAACAACTTCACAACCGTCAAAATCACCACTTTAGTTTATTTTGACTAATTTGTCCAATTCAAAACAATCCCTCGGCTCCGAATGTGTATCAATCCACGTCTGGAAATAGTTGCTAACAGAAATACTCTTTCCTCTTATTTGATTAAAGTTCGCTACAATACTAAATAGAATCTAAATTCGAATCATGGACAATATGCTCGTCACACAAGTTTTTCAGCTTCAAGTGAACAAAATGGAGAAGTTTGTGAGACAGATTAACACATTGATGGTTTTGGTGTTGCCATGGAAATCATGCAGGTGGTTTGTTATGTTCAGATTCCTTTTCAAATGAGCCGAAGCGTATTGAGACCCAGCTGTTGCATGGAGTAAGCCCATTCCAGCCTAGGAGGATTCTCTTCCGCTAGCTCTGATCTCTTTTCTCGTCTCTTCCGCCTCCCTCTCTCCCTCTCCCTCTCTCTCTCTCTCACGCACACAGTATAAAGTACCTTTCCATCATAATCTCCCTCAGCATCGCTCTACCTCTTCTCCCCTCCTGTGCTATTTTCTCTACCGACTGTACGTTTATTTTCTCCCATGCTCCTCTCTCCCTTCACCCTCATTTCTCAGTCTTAGGTTGTTCAGGGTCTGACTATTTCTCCGTGGGAGTGGCACAAGAAGTGTGCTTCAAATAATTTATCCCCTTCCCGTTCAGGGGCCTGTAGCCCAGACTGCCGAAAGGGAATACGTTCTTAATTCACCTTTCTGGTTAATTGAAGGTGAAAGAAGAGTCTCAGTGGGACTTCGGTTCTTAAAACGAAGGGACGTTCCATAGCACCACAGATTGCATGGAGGCAGACAGAGTCGTTACTCTTACTCTCTATCAGCTCCCGGAAACGGCGAGCGTTTGTCATGTCTTCAAGTGAAGTATTCTTTATTCATGGAGTGTGTTAATGTTTTATTGTCCAGCAGAAGAGGAAGAAAAAAAGAAGTACGGTGAGGGAGGGGAGAAAGGGTGGGAGAAATTATACGCTCACATTTCACAAATGCAGATTAAGAAGCCAGCTGGTGCAGAGTTTACACCACGAAATCGGGAATTGAGCATCATCTCTGTTGGAAATCTCCCACTGGACAACCCAGCTCGCAGCGGCAGATTAGCCAATTGGAGGAGGTTTGCGCTCCGAACACAACAGAATGTTTACCAGCGAGTCTGCTCCGAGAAACGATCACTAACTATCCGCTTGTGTATCTAATTCGAAATGCCTGCCTGACGCAGAAAGGACGAGAGAGACGTAGGCAGACAGCAAGAATGAGATAAAGGCAGAGATAGAAAGTTAAAGAGCCCAGACGGAGAGGGTGGGAGAGAGCTGACATTTTTTAATCTTTCTGATGCGGGACATTTTTAGTGCCGACTGGCTGCTTTCAGCTTTGCACTCTCCGACTCCCAAAACTCAGCTGCAAATTAGACCGGGGACTTGTCAGGCCAGACTTTGTCAACCATTCACATTCAGAATGTGTCACTGAATAAGGAATGAACATCCCTCGGCTCGAGGGCTACTCTCACACACACACAAACACACACACACACACACGCAGTGACGATCTACATGCGTGTGCATGAACACAGCGACAGGCACACACACCTGTGCCCTTCTCACACTTGTCAGAGCGGTTTGTCTTTAGCTGAGAGAAGTGAGGCTGAGTGAGAGACGCAGCAGTTAGCTGGGTCGGAGCTGTTTCCCTCCGTGGGTGTAGTTGGGCTTTCAATTCACGTTCAAAGGCAGCGGCTGTCTGCCTCGCTCCTCAGTGGCTGGTGGGCGTGGGTACTCGGAGCTGAAGGCTTCTCATACTGCTTCTCTATGCATTTCTATGCACATAAACTGCATTGTATTGTGCTCATGTGTATTTATGTGTGTGCTGCTTGCTGGGAGTTTGTGTTATTGCCGAGCCGTGGGCTTTTCTCGAACAGGTCTTTAGTTTTTCACAGAGAGCAACTGACGCCCTGAAAAATCCAGTAATCTATACTCAGAAATAGTTTCATCTGTGAAATTTCAAGTTTAATTTAAGGGGAAAAACAATAAAAGATATTAGATGGTTGAGAACAAGAAACAGACAAGACTAAATTTCACTTCATGTCAAAAATATTTTTCATAGAACTGAGAATTAATCCCAGTCGAGATTCATTATTCGTTTAAATTGTTTTCTAGCAAAAATGCCTAATTTTAAATGTCTCTACGTGCAAATATATAACAATTGTTTGGCCAGAAGGTCAGTACATTAAATTGAAGACCTTGGGAATAAACGTTGATAGCCACTGTGCTATCGCAAGGAACCTGTTTATAACTCCAAAATAAACTGCAGAACCAATAAGCAAATGTAATTAACAATGTAACTATAAGTAAAATGTTCTGAATGTGCTCCATGGATAACAACTGTGGGTTCTATCATCAGGGCAGGAAAAGGAACAGGTTCATACTTCACAGACCTGTGTGTGTTCATGTGTGTGAGCATGTATATGCTTTACTTGAGCTCCTTGAATGATCTGAGTGTGTTGCAGTATGGTTGGATGACCTCTGAGTGTGTGTGTGTGTTTGTGTGTATGTGTGCCTCCGTTCTCAATAGGTTGGCCTGCTCCAGTGTCAGCTGCGGTATCATATGAGCAGGTGGGGTGCCCAGTTACCCCTCTGCCTCTGATAGAAGGGTGTAATGAGGCCATTAGATCCTGCTAATAGCTTGTAGGGCCAGTCAACCGAGAGAAAAGCCGAGGGGATCAACTTGCACCGAGTTCTCCTGACCCTCCGTCTTCACCCAGAGGAGCGACCATTCCTCCCTTTTACTCAACTTGCTCTGTGTACCTACCCCTCTTCATTTACTCTTTACTCACTGTATCTCCTCCTCTCTTTATCTTTCTGACCAAAGGCCATTTCTTTGAACCCCCACATACATTTCCAAATTCATCCAACACATTTAGTTTTCTCTGCAATAGTCACTCTCCCAGTTCATTCACATTACTCTTCATCTTTTTCACTCACTTCTCAGTCTGACCTGTTCATCTCTCCCTATTCATCCCTTTTACGTATTCTCTCTCAGTTGATATTGGTATATTTTATACACCTACTTTATATTTCCCTCCTCGCCGCTCCGTCTCTCTCTGTCACTCTTTCTTCTGCCGAGTGATTCACACACAGGTGTCTATTCATATGTAAAGTGCTTTGGATCACTGTAATGTAGTTTTGCTGTTTATGCCTCAGGGAAAAAACGAATATATAAAACCAGAAAATCATAATGGCTCCAATTTCATATCCTACAGCAATGAGTGATGATTACAAATTGCTCACCTCATAGTTTACTGTCAGCACGCTGCAGGTTATGTCGTCAGAGGCTGCAGTAACACAAGTTTGGCCAAAACATTCACACACTTTTGCGCTGTCAGTCTCGTGGGACTTTCTGTCGTGTCACCTCTGAGAGCAGCCCGTTCACGTGGCTTGCAGATGGTCGAGGTGTCACCTGGCCGAGCCGAGCCGTCTTCAGAGAGCTCCGCTGGGGCGACGGCTGCAAGAGACCCATCTGGTTCTCAGCACTGATAGATGATGCACTGCAGTTACACATAATAAACAGGAGCAGGTGACAACTCATATCGGTCTCTTTTACTATAGGAGGTTTTTCTAATGTTTTCTAACGACTTCAATCAGAATTATCGCCGCCCGTGGCCACAATGACGCGGTCTTAAAACAACAATGGCTGGATGACAATCTGAGTTCTCATTCAATACGGAGCTAAGGGGGAAAAAAGATCCCGTGAATATTAACAACGCTCTTTCCCTAGACATTGTCTTTGCAGAGCAGACTGACCCACTTTTCATTATCACAATTTTCTAGAGAAAGACTCGCTGTAATTGCTGGGTAATTCTTTTATGTCAGCTTCTGTGAAAGGAAAACAGAATTTAGTTCACGGATCATTAAACTGAATGCAACAGAGAAGCTGTGTGTATTGATTATGACTGTTAGAGTAGGCCTCATAAGTCTAAGAGACGTAATAAATATTGGCTATTTTAGTGTAAAACCCCTCGAGTTGAGCCCATTTAGGAAGTTTGACCCTGATGAAGCCGGAAGCTAAAACACGTCGGTCGAACAATGAAGTTGCTTTTTTTCCTGCAGAAGCTGCTGGAGTTTTGACCTCTTTGGTTATTTGATTTCTTTTGAATAAATTTCATAATGTTAGATTTTTGTAAATATCTTGAAAAAAATGTTGTGTGTATTTAAACTATTGGTGCCAAATCGTTTTGTTTTCAAATTGATATTTCTTCTTTTTATTTTAGTATATTTTCAATGACATGCAGGGATATGAAAACTTTTAGTTTGTAGAGTAAACAATGCAGAGAAGCAGTTCTGTTTATATTTAGGGTAAAATATGTTTAACTTTGATATATTTGGCTTTTCGTCTTATTCAGTCATTTATAATAAAGTTTAAGGTTAAATTGTAAGATATCAAGTTTTAATTATCTTAAAGGTTCGATAATAACATCTTAGGAATAATTAAAATGATACATAAATGTTTTAATATGCCTCTACATATATCATAATACTGGTCTCGGCCACTATAAATTGAAGCCTTGTGAAAGTTAACTGGTGTTTCAAACACATACAGCTGTGGAATGTGTGTGAAAATGTGTACAGAGCGGAAACAAAGGGTTAAGTTGCTCCTATATTTCCACTCACAGAAGAACAAATCAGTTATGATCACTATCAACACCTCTACCTCAACAGCCTGGCTTTTACCACACGTCGCCTCCTAACGAGGCTCGCCACTTTGCTCCATCTCTTTAGTTGTCTTTTCCTCCCCTTCTTGTCCCGTGGCTTCACAATGGCGGCATTGGCCTTTAAAGAGGCTTCCTTGTTCTCCCTTAAAGCGGCCACACATGCCCATGGTCTCTGCCTCCGTTCCAGCCTTTGAGGCAAATGTCAGCTAATTAAGCCGTACACGACCGACCTTTCTTACCCCCACCTGAGCCTGCGCCACTTGATCCGCCAAAGCACCCACCTGCCGAGCTCGATGCAACAGGTTGTCCTCGTCTCCGGGGGGGGGGGGGCGGGGGCGGCATAGGAACACACGCGTGCACACAACACGCAGGTCAGCGTGGCCTTTGATGTGCTAAAAACTGCTGAGCTCCTACGGGGCGGGAGACTTAATTAGAGGAGACGCTCGCTGTCACCCGGAGCTACAGTGTTACAGAGCTGCAGCCTCGGAACTGCTGTGATTCATCAGAGCACATGAATGACTTCACGCCGAGAAATCAAGGTTCTTACTGCAGCTGATGCATGAAAAGCTCCAACAACAGGTCAATCAACTTGTCTGAAACACAAAGTTGAGGAGGACAGGAATATATACTATTGTGACTTCACCGTCCCGGCTAATGTTCAACCACAGGCATCCTCTCAAATGTCATCATTCAGTTACCATCGATGTCCACCTCAGGATATCCACTGAGCATTAAGCACAAATGGAAGGTTTGAGGATGGTTTCTGAATATTGAATATCATCTATCCGAGTTCATAGCATTTTTAAAGCTGCTTGGAAACGATCCAGGGAGAAGCCGAGAACACCCTGTACCCCGGCTCCGTTTCAATTTCAGTCCGCAGCCACACAAATGTATCAGCGTTGGTGCTTTACACAAAAAAAAAAGAGAAAGTTAAATATGATTTGAGGGAATGGTCTGAGTGGCACAGACAGAGTTATGGTGTGAAAGAAAGCTAAAACAGGGTCAAGGGCAAATAAAGGTCAGTGACAATGAGGAAAAATATATTCATTGCTTTGAATAAGAACATTTCCCAGGAAGGACGTCAGTGTTGGGCCCTGATCTCTTCTTTGAGCAGACCGCTCGTCATCAGGGACCTTGGTATTCTTCAGTGTCATTTTTTTAGTCAGCGTGTTACAATTTGGGAATCAACAGTCTTTGTGCTCTTCTTGAATTTGCTGTTAAAAACTCATCATTCTCTTCATAGAAACTGTTGACTGTGTGTGTGTGTACGGAATATTGAACAGGCCACCCACAGTGCATTGCTTTCATGAGAGGAGCCGGCGATTCGGAAACAATCACAAAACCATCGCAGAAAGCTGAATGTGGAAATAAGGTGATAAATAATAATAAAAATTTGAATATCAAATAAAGGTATATACAACTATGAAATAATACATTGAAATATTGCAAAACAAATAGGGTTCATCAACACCTCTTTATATACAGTCGATCTAAATAGTTAAAATAAGATAAGAGTTTGTATTTACATATTAACCACAACCTATGAGTTGTGATTTTACTTACATACTTTAATTAAATACACTCGTAGTAATTTCTCCAATAAATCTTGTATTGTATAGATTTTTCTTCAAAGTACGGACTCCAACACTATGTGGAGTAACTGTTTTCTTCTGGACGCCATTAGGATTCATGTGGCGTCGCAAAGAAAAAAGAAATAGCTTGAGAAAAATAGATCTGCTTGGTAAACAGGAGAAAAACTGGAGACTCAACAGAGGAGGAGAAATGAGCAGTAGTAGCGAGAAGAGCTTCATCTTACACCTGTTTCTGTTCTCATGTGTCTCCACTGCACTCCCACACCTTCACCTGCTGTCACAGATGTGACCCCCCTCCCTTATGCATATTCATTTATTTTCATCACACACCTGCTATACACACTGCTGCAAACACAATGCCATGCCAAAGTTACCACGGTAAGTTTTAATTAATCATCAGTGAAGCGAGATGATTCAACACAATGATGAGTCAAACTCTTTTCTATTCACCTCTTGAAAATCCTTGACACTTGATGATTTTTCCGGATAAATATTATTGTGGCAGAAAACAGTGGTTGGCTTATAATAGAAGTAGAAGAAGAGTGGGCGAGGGCGGACCAGGAGCGGAGTGCCACCTACAGAAACTTAAACGTCATCGTCAGTGAGTAAGAAATCACCCACGCTGTTTAATTCATTTGATTCATTGTCAGGCAGGAGCACTACAGTCATTACTGCTAAAGGCTTCACAACGAGCCAAAGTCAAGGATCTTTTTTTCTTAAGGAAGCAAATATGAGACGATGTGATGAGACAGTGGTGACTAATACAGTCATGGACCAGAGGCGTCATCTCACTCCGACAGAACTGCTCTTATTTGATTGCTGCTGTGTTAAATAATTCCTACGACTGGTCTGAAGGCTTCACTGTAACATGACGTCAAGCATTAAAAAGTAAACTAAACTTTAGAGCAAGATGCATGATGTTCGTGGGGACGTTTAAGCAGGTTCCTGTACCAAAGCAATGAAGCAGGTTGTTTTTTCATTAATTCAAAATGATCAATATTTAACTTAAATTTTTAGTGAGCTGCCTCTGAGGCTTGTGAAGTCGTGCTTGAGTTTTAAACCTCATCATCTCCAACCTACTCTTTTAACGTAGTGGGCTGCAAATCCAGGTCTTCAAAATTAAATATTTCAAGAGCTTGTGTTTTGGTGTTGCCTCAAATCGTCTTAATGAAAATGGAAATGTAAAACATGTTATAAATCAGTGATGTAGAGTAATAGTGAAGAGATCATAGTGAAGCTGTGTGGTGATTAAAGCATCACTATGCATGAGTTGCTAACCACCAGTGGCCTCTACAGTCATAAGTGGTTATCACATCTGTTGGCCTCCAACTCGGTTGAGAGATTTTATGGACAGGAAACCACTTCTATTGTGAAGTGTTGACTCACTGAAATGACTCATAGTCATGATCCCCTGCTTCCTGACGCCATAATGGCACAAGTGCCTTCGCTAAATATCACGCAGGCGATCGTTCCCTGTCACCAAAGTTATGTAGCTCAAGAACAGGTGTTCTGGGTTCAGAGTGAGAGAGAAAGAGGAGAAATTCTACCTCGAGCAAATCAGGTAAAATAGTTGCATAATTTGCAATAATCTACACAAACATATATATATATACACACACACCCCAAGTTTAATTTGTATCAGGAAGGTTTCAGGTGGTTTCAGGTTTCAAGAAAAGAAAACTGACCTTTTTATAATTATACTTTACATTTATTATTCTGTCAGTAATGTTTAACGGCTCGAATACAAATACAACTCCTACTTCAGCTTATTTTCCGAACAATACTGTTAATAAGAATATGACAAATATTTGTTCAGCAATTACAAGCCAATCGAAACTGTTCGTGATTTCAATGACTGCTCAGTGAAAACACAAACTAATCCCACTGTACTGTTTGTGTTTCCTTTTCCAGAGACATCAAACCTGACAACATACTACTGGACGAGCATGGTAAGACTGGTTTGGATGTTGTAGTTGTTTTAACATATGTATATATCATTTGACTTCACACACATGGTGACCTAACATGACTTCGCGTCCCGAATTTAAGGCTTAACGGCTTGTGCCCTCAGGATTTCACCAAGCCTCCAGCCTCTGGGATCATTTCTGCACAGATCAAAGTAGTTGCATTGCCCCGAGGCAGGTTTCACACTCATTGCATAGATGAGTGCGCAGCATAAAGATGTAAAGTACCTAATATATTAATTAATTTTATTAAAGGCAGCAGAGGGAAGGAGGGCACAACCTCTGTGTGTCTTGGGTTAGAGCCTTCTGATATTTCCTTCGTGTTAGCTGTTTGTTTTTTCCCTCTGAATTATGAAATGGAATAAGGAGTGATGTGATAGCAGGCTGTGGAGGAGAGAACACTATCAAGCCTCCTCCAGAGGAAATCCTGTTCTGAATGATTGATCGAAGCATCACAGGTTTTAGTGTCAGTTTCAGCTTCTCAGAAATAGGCAAGGTGCCGACACACCCACACCCACGCACCCGGTGAGAAAGCAGCCCTGCAGAGCTGTTTGTGTTTATGTCAGAGGGAGGGTGACGATTGTAAATCAAGGTGAAGCTGTGAATTCCTTAATCAATATGGTAATCAAGAAGAACGTTAAAGTACTTCATGTTATGATCCACCGCAGAGAAACATACAGATATCGTCAGATAAACACATGTGGCTGCACTAAACCGAAAAGACTAAACCATGGCTACAGCCTCTTCCTCTCCTCTACAAAGGCCTTTCCCAAAGGCAGCACCGATTTCCCCCCAAACATCCTCCAGAGCAACACTGAGGTTGACCACTGTTTCCTGGCTTTCAGTCTGTATTCCAGTTTCTAAGGATTGTACGTTTGATGGTGCTGTGGTCAGGGGCTCTCTGAAGGACAATCAAATCACTCCACAACAAACTGGGAACGCTTTTATTATAGATCCGGGATGGTGGCTTTCAGCTTGATCTGTTTATTGGAGACAGGACTTCCATCACATTGTTAATAAAAGAAAAGCAGGCTCTTACATGAAATTAAACATTAGCTTCATGTGTATAAGAATCTGTTGGGCAGAGTGAATACATTAGGAATCATAACAGTGACTCATACCTGGTTCAAGTGATGGAAGTGACGCATAACTGCCGACTAAGAAGTTCAACTTGAAAGATTAAGCTATTCCACACTGCATAAACACTGTTGCCGCCCTCGTGGTAAGAAACAGAATAGGTCGTTAATGTTAGAAGAGGGGACATTGGCCAAAAATGTCCTTCCTGTCATTTCCTGGCAGTTCTCGTACACATCGATCTCCAATGATCTAGCAATTTGACTAATGAGTTATTTGATGCTTTTAAACGGGGTGACTCATCATGACTCATAAATGAAACTGACTTGTGATTGGTTCGAGAGTGAGTATCGAAGGTCCAAGACTATATATGCACATCTGGTTCCACACGATGTCATCAGCGCAGTTTGGCAGCGCCTGCATCGGTATTTTGGCTTCATTTTTCTACATTGGGAGTGTTGTGCAATAGTAGGAGTAGAATTGACGTTGGCTAATTATTAATAATCATGAAATATGATTATTAAAATAACAATTATTTCTTAAAATAATCAAAAATGATAAAGCTATTAATTAAGAAATGTAACACATTTAATTCGAAATGATACGGTTATCCATTAATAATAGTTAAAATAATCAATGAAAACAATAAAATTATCAATTAAGAATAATACAAATCTGTAATCATTGCTTATTGTCGCGGGGCACCACCCTGGTTACAGGGACCAACGATACAATCTATAAATATCAGTCTCATAATGATAAATGTCAAATCAATAATCTCAATATTTAATATTAATAATTATTTAATTAACAGTGAAGGCTACTAAGTTCGAGCACAGGCAATCATAATCCAGCTGCAATCACATACATATGCACAAATAATCACAGACTACAGATACTTTAATTACAAAAGCATTTATTAAAAAGGGGAAATAAAGTTATAATGTTATTCAATGATTCATCATTTTAACAAGCTCCGATATTTCAAAGATAAACACAGCAGCAGCACTTATCACAATTCAGAAAATACATGTAAAACCGGCGGTCTACCTATGTATGTCTGTCTCGGTGTATGTGTGTGTGTCTGTGTCAAAGTGTCTCTCTGTGTGTGTGTGTGTCTATGTGTATGCATGTGAAATAAAGTTAGTGTTATTTAACGATTCATCATTTTAACAAACTCCCATATTTCAAAGATAACAACAGCAGCCGCTTATCACAATTTAGAAAAACCCATGTATTCATCTATGTGTATCTGTGTGTGTATCTGTCTGTGTCTATCAATGTGTGTCTGTGTGGGTGTGTCTGTGTGTGTGTGTGGGTGTGTGAGAGAGCGAGAGAGAGAGAGAAAAAGAAGGGGGGGCGTGGCGATGACGCAGTCACTTGGTGACGTCACATCTAAGATGGCGGCCGATCATGATTCGTGGAATCAAGGCCTAAAAACTCTCAAAATGGCGGATTGACTACAAAACAAGATGGCGGAGCCGTTATGAATTTAGAGCCAGAATGGGAGAAGAGGGAGAGAGGAGGTGTGGCAATAATAGATTCAAAATGGTGGTTAACTTGCGTTATCCAAAATGGAGTCTATGTTAATGACACCATGTGGCCGGAGCTCACACTGGTGGTCGTCACATGAATTACACAAAGGGATTTTCAGACAAAGAGAATTCTTTGTCTCTGCTTTGGCGTTCGGCCGCATGGCTTCCAGATGTGTCCGGCCTCTCTGAATATAGATTTAACTATGTTACATGAACTGTATTCTAAATACAGATCGGATGTGTATATAGGTCGGTTTAGAAGGAGAGAGAGAGAGAGAGAATACAAGGAGGGAGCAAAGCTCTTAAAAGCACCGTCAGAGACAAATTACATTTACTTTACCACTCAGCACCCAAGTGGCGTTGTGTGCTGAGGTTTGACCGGTAAAGTCTCTTTAAAGTTGTTCAAACGGTCACAATGAGCTGGAGACGCTGCTCACGGCGCTTAAGAACTGTGGCACAAGGCCGTAACCGGAAACCGGAAGTGGCGAGTCGCCGCTAAACATTAGAGACTCGGCGGTCTCATACAAAACAAATACGTTCAATTATTAAAACAATACGCTACGTATTATATTAACATCTGCCCAGACAATAAAGCCTCTTACTGTACCACCCTCGCGGTGTGCGTGCGCGTCGGGCCAGTGAATCACGTGGTCTCTCAAGCGGTCTTCGGCCGCTGGACCGGACAAGCAGCGGATTTTCTCGTGCTGCTTCGATGGGATGAACGTCGTCCTTCTTCTTCAGGGATGTGGAGCTCGTGCTCCTCAGCGGAATGAATCTCGCGCTTCTGCAGGGGATGAACAGCGGTAACGCCGCTGTGGATTTGGAAAGAAAGTCTGTGATGCTCGACCGGCGAGCGAGTTCCTGTGCGCGGCCTCTTCAAGTTAAAAGAGCAAAAGTCCTTTTGAAAATAAAAACGTCGACTGAATAAAGAAATAAAAGAAATGAAATAAAATAACTCTGGTTGATAAACTAAAAGTTAAGGTTGCCCCCGTTAGCAACTGAATCAGCTGAGAGGCCCCGAAGGGGGCCTGGTGTTGTCTTCAGAGCAGGGTAAAAAAATGGCAGCGATTATTGGGGTCTCAGTGGTTTTGTTCTACCTGAGAGGTCCTCCTCCTTGAGGAGTTGGTCATAGGATGATGCTGGCTTTAAGCCAATTGAGTGTCAGAAATGGATCTGAGTGGGCGGGGCTTGGAACTGAGCAGGGGCTTCTGGGAAAACCCCAGGACATTTTTCCACCACCAGGGGGAGATTCTTGAGCCTGCAGGAGGATGTTTTCCCGCCCAAAGTTTAACAACCCTTTGTTCCTCTCGGCTCCAGTGTCTGGCGGCCCCCCGCTGGGCTCTGGCCCAACAGTCCCCCTTTTGGTCTGGAGAGTGGGCTGTGACCCCGGTCTCCAGGGCAAACTATGGTCGAGAGTCCAGTGATAATCCATGAGAGGTAATCCTTGAGTGGAGTTGAAGCAGTGAAAGTTAGTTCATTATGAGGCAGAGAGGCATAAATGTCTTCGAGGCATGAGTCTAAACAGAGAGAGGTAATTGTCTGGGCAGACAGGCTAAATAACATATATTCTAAAACACGGCACACACTTTCAACTTCACATAATGCTTATCGGCAGTTATTGTTAAAATACCAATGAATTTTGGTGAAGAGTGAAATGAAAGAAAAGTGGAAACACGAACAGAAGAAAATGTTTGAGTAGGTGCTGGTGTTTTGAGGTAAACATGTGTGTTATCCTGTCAAACCAAAACATTTAGAACGGCGAGTCACGTTCTGTTGTTCGCTAATCTGTGAATTTATGATAAATCCTATTTCTAGGTTTTCAGATCTACAGATATTGGAATTTCACTGCCAAGACTGAATTGCCAAGTGTACCCGTGAGGGCTGCACAACCGTAGTGGTAACGACTTCAAAATCCTCAACGAGGTCTAAGGAGGTTCACTACCTGAACTACGTTATACAATTTACTGACAGAGGGTCTAAAGCATGCAGCTATTGATGGAGTGAGTGGTTTGAGCGTTTTTTTGTTTTAAAGTTGGGATTTCTTCCCCCCCTTTTCAGATGTGGAGGTGAGAGGGGGTTTCTGGCAGCGCCTTGGTCCTTCCCCGTCATTGAAGTCATCTTTGGGAGTGGAGAAGGAGGGCGTCTGCTCCTAGTTTCGCCAACGGGGTTCAGTGTCTGGTCTCTCAGTGGAGCCTGGAGGAACACGTGGCACAATGTCTCTCATTGCTTCATCCACACATCTCTGTATTTACTCCTCTGTCCCAGGATGCATCCCATGTGTTGGATTTCGGTCACCACATCTATACTCCTGGTACTGATAGGGTTTCCGTCTGTTCCAGCCCCTACTCCTCTGTTGAGAGGGATTCAGGTGCTGAGGTCGAAACTGTTTGTGGGGCTGGTTGAAATCCTCACCCCCTTGGTTTTGTGGGGCGCCCTGTTGGAAGGGTCGCTGTTCCTGGTTCTCTTTGCTGGGGTTCATCTTGGCGTGGGGAAAGTTGTCATCTTCCAGCGCCGGGTCCACATTTAGTTGGATTTGAACTGCCAGAACCACGGTGTCGTCTTCGTTGAACCCTCGGTTGTCTGGGTCGAAGCGATAAATGTCTTTTTTAAGGGGCTCTAGCTGCCGGGTGCAGATTTCCTCTCTTTGAGGGGGTGCTGAGTCATCAGGGTCTTCTGAATTGTGTGTGCCACAGTATTCATCTTTGTGGCCACCATCTCTTGCACCGGGAGTGGAGGACCATCCAGGACGCGACCGTGAGTCATGGTGCGCCCCTGCCTGAGTGGCAGACTGGGAAATCTCCTTCAGCCCTCCAGGACGGATTCCTTCCGTCGTTGTGGTGTGGATCAGCATGGCTCCGTGCAGGATGTGTTCCTTCTGGCTGGAGTGGATGCTGTGTGTCCGCTGGAAAGGCATTTGGAGTGCCTCATAGCGGTCCCAGGTCACTGCACGTCTAGGGGTTGAGCCCGGCCCCCCCTTTGGTGTTGAGGGGGTTGGAGCGGTCAATTGCTGGGTGTGTCTGGCTCTCCAGAGCAAAGCTTCCTCTGCAAGAGGGTTGCGTAGCTGTGCTCGCAGCTTTTCTCCCAGTGTCTCTGTTCCGCTGGCTCCACCGGGAATGACGTCAGCTCCTGGCCCTGTCATCAGGGATATCAGCTCGAGGGGGGGCAGCTCTGTTTGACTGTGCCCCCCTTTCTGCTGACCTTTGACCTTCCGTGCAGAGCTTCGTGCTCCTGCACCGCCTGGTCCTGTTCTGTGCGGGTCTCGATGATATGCCGCAGGTGGGAGTTTTTCTCCTGCTCCGCTCGACATGCTGCTGGCATGGCCTGGAGCTCCTTCGCATGTTCTTGGGCCTGCAGCTCGGCTCTCTGCTGGTAGAGGAGTGTCAGTTGACCCAGAGCATGGGGTATTTTTGGATGCGGGCCAGTGGGGTTGATCAGGTGAATGGACAGTTCTTTAATCTTACGATCGCAGGTACTTAAATCATACTCACTCAACTCACTCACTTCATCACTAGAAAAATTGATCAGACTGGCGACTGTCTCTGACAGGTCGTCTGGTCTTGAGGGAGCCTTGCCCCAGGATGGTCCATGCTACTCATCTTCTGAGTGCGAAAAGAGCCTGGTGGGCCGCTCAAGCTTGCTTAGGTTAAAAGCGGATAAAAATTTAATAAACACTACACAAGATGCACAGGTGAGCTTCACTCTGTGTCTATATAGTAGCGCTATGTAGGATAGCTCGATGGCTCAATCCTTAAGACCTAGTTGGTTAACAAACAAGTCTCAACAAAACTAGTCTCTCAAATCTAGTTTGTTTCCTTAAAATTAAAAAGCATGCAGAAAATCTCCTATAAAAATATTACTAACCTACTGAAACGTAGTCAGCAACCAACCATAGCTATACACAACGCCTGCTTAGCAAAGGGAATTAAGAATAAAGAAAATTCAAAAAGAAATAAATTTCTAAAATTATTTTTCTCTTAAGAAAATTAATTATAATTATTGTGCATTGAGATGACACAACCACTAATATGCAATAAGCAGCCAACCACGGATACACAAGGCAATAGTATACCTGTTTGGCACAGGTGCAAAGGGATTACAAATAAAAAAATTCAAAGAGAAAATAAATTTCCAAAATTATTTTTCTCTTTAAGAAATTAATCATAAATATTGTGCATCGCGAATACACAACCACCGATTGCACTCTGCAGCCAACCACAGATACGCAAGGCACGAGTATACCTGTGTTGCAAAGGTGCAGGGGAATTTAGAAATTAAAAGAAAATTATTTGCAGAGAAATAACTTTCAAAATTATTTCTGGATCATTGTACACAGTATTATGATACAGCTGGAGTTAGATAGCCTCACGCAGGGGCACCATTTATGTTGCATGCGTGAAGCGTTCCGCCCTCACACGGGGATCCATTTATGTTGTGAGGGATAAAAAAAAAGTTTTGGAAGGGAAAATTAATTAAATTAATTAATATCTTTTTCTTCAAAAATTAATTTCTGGGGGAAAATGAATCTGGATTATTGTACAGTATTATGATACAGCTGGAGTTAGAATGCCTCACACGGGGGCACCATTTATGTTGTGAGGGATAAAAAAAAAAGTTTTGGAAGAAAAAAAAAAATTAATTAATATCTTTTTCTTCAAAAATTAATTTCTGGGGGAAAATGAATCTGGATTATTGTACAGTATTATGATACAGCTGGAGTTAGAATCCCTCACACGGGGCACCATTTATGTTGTGCAATAGTAGGAGTAGAATTGACGTTGGCTAATTATTAATAATCATGAAATATGATTATTAAAATAACAATTATTTCTTAAAATAATCAAAAATGATAAAGCTATTAATTAAGAAATGTAACACATTTAATTCGAAATGATACGGTTATCCATTAATAATAGTTAAAATAATCAATGAAAACAATAAAATTATCAATTAAGAATAATACAAATCTGTAATCATTGCTTATTGTCGCGGGGCACCACCCTGGTTACAGGGACCAACGATACAATCTATAAATATCAGTCTCATAATGATAAATGTCAAATCAATAATCTCAATATTTAATATTAATAATTATTTAATTAACAGTGAAGGCTACTAAGTTCGAGCACAGGCAATCATAATCCAGCTGCAATCACATACATATGCACAAATAATCACAGACTACAGATACTTTAATTACAAAAGCATTTATTAAAAAGGGGAAATAAAGTTATAATGTTATTCAATGATTCATCATTTTAACAAGCTCCGATATTTCAAAGATAAACACAGCAGCAGCACTTATCACAATTCAGAAAATACATGTAAAACCGGCGGTCTACCTATGTATGTCTGTCTCGGTGTATGTGTGTGTGTCTGTGTCAAAGTGTCTCTCTGTGTGTGTGTGTGTCTATGTGTATGCATGTGAAATAAAGTTAGTGTTATTTAACGATTCATCATTTTAACAAACTCCCATATTTCAAAGATAACAACAGCAGCCGCTTATCACAATTTAGAAAAACCCATGTATTCATCTATGTGTATCTGTGTGTGTATCTGTCTGTGTCTATCAATGTGTGTCTGTGTGGGTGTGTCTGTGTGTGTGTGTGGGTGTGTGAGAGAGCGAGAGAGAGAGAGAAAAAGAAGGGGGGGCGTGGCGATGACGCAGTCACTTGGTGACGTCACATCTAAGATGGCGGCCGATCATGATTCGTGGAATCAAGGCCTAAAAACTCTCAAAATGGCGGATTGACTACAAAACAAGATGGCGGAGCCGTTATGAATTTAGAGCCAGAATGGGAGAAGAGGGAGAGAGGAGGTGTGGCAATAATAGATTCAAAATGGTGGTTAACTTGCGTTATCCAAAATGGAGTCTATGTTAATGACACCATGTGGCCGGAGCTCACACTGGTGGTCGTCACATGAATTACACAAAGGGATTTTCAGACAAAGAGAATTCTTTGTCTCTGCTTTGGCGTTCGGCCGCATGGCTTCCAGATGTGTCCGGCCTCTCTGAATATAGATTTAACTATGTTACATGAACTGTATTCTAAATACAGATCGGATGTGTATATAGGTCGGTTTAGAAGGAGAGAGAGAGAGAGAGAATACAAGGAGGGAGCAAAGCTCTTAAAAGCACCGTCAGAGACAAATTACATTTACTTTACCACTCAGCACCCAAGTGGCGTTGTGTGCTGAGGTTTGACCGGTAAAGTCTCTTTAAAGTTGTTCAAACGGTCACAATGAGCTGGAGACGCTGCTCACGGCGCTTAAGAACTGTGGCACAAGGCCGTAACCGGAAACCGGAAGTGGCGAGTCGCCGCTAAACATTAGAGACTCGGCGGTCTCATACAAAACAAATACGTTCAATTATTAAAACAATACGCTACGTATTATATTAACATCTGCCCAGACAATAAAGCCTCTTACTGTACCACCCTCGCGGTGTGCGTGCGCGTCGGGCCAGTGAATCACGTGGTCTCTCAAGCGGTCTTCGGCCGCTGGACCGGACAAGCAGCGGATTTTCTCGTGCTGCTTCGATGGGATGAACGTCGTCCTTCTTCTTCAGGGATGTGGAGCTCGTGCTCCTCAGCGGAATGAATCTCGCGCTTCTGCAGGGGATGAACAGCGGTAACGCCGCTGTGGATTTGGAAAGAAAGTCTGTGATGCTCGACCGGCGAGCGAGTTCCTGTGCGCGGCCTCTTCAAGTTAAAAGAGCAAAAGTCCTTTTGAAAATAAAAACGTCGACTGAATAAAGAAATAAAAGAAATGAAATAAAATAACTCTGGTTGATAAACTAAAAGTTAAGGTTGCCCCCGTTAGCAACTGAATCAGCTGAGAGGCCCCGAAGGGGGCCTGGTGTTGTCTTCAGAGCAGGGTAAAAAAATGGCAGCGATTATTGGGGTCTCAGTGGTTTTGTTCTACCTGAGAGGTCCTCCTCCTTGAGGAGTTGGTCATAGGATGATGCTGGCTTTAAGCCAATTGAGTGTCAGAAATGGATCTGAGTGGGCGGGGCTTGGAACTGAGCAGGGGCTTCTGGGAAAACCCCAGGACATTTTTCCACCACCAGGGGGAGATTCTTGAGCCTGCAGGAGGATGTTTTCCCGCCCAAAGTTTAACAACCCTTTGTTCCTCTCGGCTCCAGTGTCTGGCGGCCCCCCGCTGGGCTCTGGCCCAACAGGAGGAAGTGTGGATGTGTTGTTCATCTTTATATGCAGTCTACAGAGGGTCGTCATAACAAAATAACCTGATACCACCTTATATTTCTGGCTAAATATTGCACACACATACACAGACAGACGCCTCACACGAAAGTCCTGAGACTTTAGAGGGCACCAAGCAGCTGCTCAGGAGAGCTGAGGGGGTACGTGGGATGGCAGCCCTGCTGTCACCACAAAATAAGACAAGAAGGAGCAAAGTGATGAGCCGACATTTTGGGAAAGAGAGATTTGTCAAAGGAGGAGCGATGAAGGGAGATAAAGAGAACAGAATAAACAGATTGAGGGAGGAGGAGGAGGAGAGAGGCAGCTTGTTCATCCTCAGCCTGATTACAAGATTTCGTGTCAGCACACGTTCACCTGTGGTTTCTCTCTCTCTCTCTCTCTCCCTCTCCCTTTCCCTCTCTCTGTTTGTGTGCAACCTCGATAAACCCTCCTCTCCTCCTCATGCCTTCTAGCCACACATCTCCTTTCCAAGTCTAAAACAACACAAGGTATCCGAGGGGGGCTAGCGGGCTGTTTGCTACAGCACACCACATAAATTTTGCAAACTGGAATTGCCTTGTGTTCCTCTGGGAGCTGTTTCTTATGAGGAAAAACAATTTACTCATGCACGTGTGATGTCTCTTTTTTTAATGGCTGAGCCCTGGGATGCTGAGAGATGCTCCAGTAGTGGCGTTGTTAAGGGTTGGCCTGAGCACGCACACATACCTACCTATAAAAGCAGGCAGTTTATTAAAGGGATATTATGTGGAAAATCATGGCTCGTTCCCCTTCCTAAAAAACTGCATTAAGACCCTCAATCCCTGCAAGTTAATATAATAATGATGCAGCATTAGGTTGTATGGCCTGCCATGTTATACATATCTTCATGTTCTCATAGTGTTTATCTTTCTGTCTGTGTCAATAAGCAATCTTGAAAGCAAACAAGAGGTATTAGAGTGACAGATGCAACTTTCAATTCTTGTCACCCAATGAAGAAAACTGACTCAAATTCTAGATGGGAGACTTTAACATGTAAATAGACAAAGTTCTTTAGACCCATATTATGCTCATATTAAAAATCATTATTTTGATTTGAAAAGGTTCACATGCTCTAATGTTCAGAAAACGCATCACTTTCCTCATACTGTCAATTGCTGCAGCTCCTCTTTTCAGCCTCTGTCGGAAACAAATTAAAGGAACACTTTTTTATCAGGGTATGGCATGAATTCAATTGCACTTTTTTTTATAATTATCTGGTCAGTTAAGTAGCAGAAGGGGTTGTTAATCAGTTTCAGCTGCATTGGTGTTGATGGAATAACTGCCAGCGAGATGCAGAAATGATTCCAGCTGTGTGAACACTAACATAAATCAGTTTTCTTTCTTTAATGTATTTGACTACTTGCAATGATTGGGAATAGTTTCAAACAGTTATATGGTTATTGTTTCATCATTATGTATTGAGGATATCTAAATCATACTCTACAATCATCTGTTTTCCAGTATTTGTGAACCCTTAAGTTTAACAAATATGAGATATTTGATATTCGTCTATAATACCCATTGCATAATAGTTTTAATAAAATACATGAGTTATGTCTTGTATCTACCGGGAATATGCGTTGGGATCCTTTGTGACTGTGTGTATGTGCAGATGTTATGTAGTTGGCGTCAGTGATGAGGCTTGTGCGAGGTAGTGGTTTGCACAGAGATATTAATAATAGAAGAGACACGCAGCAGTGTGACATAACCTAAGGATCAAACATCAACAGTTGTGCAGGTAATCCCAGTAAAACATGTTAGATAACTAAGCTGTGAGCAGACAGTTTGGCTGCACAAGGGTTAACCTCACTCACAAACTGTTGTTTAAGAGCTAGAGATTTGAATGTTATTCAAGTGAAGAGAACTTGTCTAAACTACTGTTCACCAATTCAAATTTTGTAAATGTATTCTCTTCATTAAGTGCAAACACATTAGCAGAGTGTAGTGGCCATCTCATACCAAGTGTAATAGCAGCTTAATATCCAAGGTTACACTGCAACAAAGAACTGTAATTAGGCTTTAAAAAACAATTAATTTAGAAGCATTGCAACCGCAGGTAATTCAGATGGATTTAGTGCAATTACATTAATGAAACAAAAATAGGAAAAGTAATTGTCAAGCTCGACTGGAAATTTCACATATTTCATCACAGGAGCTGGATTAGCTTCTTTATGGCAGACTCCTGCTAGTTACTCTACAGGAGGCCATTGTACTAAAAAATTTTTAGTTATAGTGATAATGAAATATCACTTTCACAGACCCAACCAATCAGAAACCACATTTCACCCATTCACTGTACTGAGTGTTGCCTGCACAGTGTAGACACTGTATGCTGTGATGTCCAGTTTTATGCTCCATAGTTAATACTAGAAAATATACTAATGAAAAGCATCAGCGGAGTATGCATGCACTGTGTATTCCCCAATCAGGTATTGCCAACCTTTTTTAAATGCCATAATTAAGTCATTAAGACCCTAAACTTTTAACTCATCAGTTCCAAAAGTAAATCATCCTGAGATTTCCTCGAAAGTAATATTCCTACAAAGTTTGATTAAAATCTGTGTATGTGACGTAACACTTGCACTTACAGGGTTTAAATCGATATCCTGCTTTAGGCTATTCCAGTGCACAGGGTTTATAATTATAATAATGAAGCAAAGTCTTCACTGTAAAAGCTTCTGAGGCTGTTCTCCTCCCCAAACCCGACCGAACCATAAACAGTTCGCACTGACCAAGCAATAGATCACAGCTGACATCATCGGAACAGTTTGATACTGGTCCCCAGTTAAATTTTCAAAATTGCTGTTTTCAAGAGACTCTTTTTGGCCCAGCAGCCCGCCATTATGATTATGGATGTGTTTCCTCCCGCTGGCTGCTGTGGATAACAGTCGGAGAGAAGAGAGTAACGAGAGGGATATCTTTGTTCAGGCGCTTATCTTTAAGGCCCAGTGTTTCAGTACAGATAAACTCTCTTCAACTGGCCAGCTCCCGCCTGCTTTAAATTCACATGCAGTTATCTGATTGTGGGTAGTGTGATTCACTACACATATATTTACATATAATGTACAGTATGGCTATGAAGCTGTTATGTATGTGGTATTGTACGTGTTTGTTAGGGGGGGGATTACTGGGGATATCCATTCATGCAAACAATCACTGCGGCAAAAACTCCTCTACTCTGTATTACTCTCCTACTCAGTACGACACACACACACACACACACACACACACACACACACACACACACACACACACACAAACACACCTCATTATTCTGTGCTCAGCGTGCATGGCAATGACTCTTGGCCATCTTGCAGCACGGTGAGACACAGGTCACTGGTTTGACTTTGAAAACCACTGAGTTTGCTCCAGCACCTCCGTCACAATACACCATCATGCAACTTTCCCTCCATCAACGAAGCCTCCGTTCACTTACAAGTGATACTTATCAATAATCTCAGAGTAAGTGCATTAGGATCACTGGAGTATATGGCAAGGGGGTTACATCAGAAGGTTAAAAGCCCTTCAATGCACATTTTTGCATATCTAATGCTCACGTAAGCAGCATCCAGCACCTGCTCTCTGTGAGCTGTGGTTACATTTTAATTCCAAAAAAAGAAAAAAGGGAAAAACACGGTTTATACTGACGCCGGAAACAGAGCTTAGAGCTCCAGGCCACCTCAGGGTTTTAATATGTGTATGAAAAATTCTTGTCACTCTGAGGTAATGCAATCTTTTATTTTCTATAGGCCACGTCCATCTCACAGACTTCAACATAGCAGCTATCGTCAAAGAGGACCTAAAAGCAACGTCCATTGCTGGGACCAAGCCATACATGGGTAAGTAATACACGGTTGACCTATACAGAGCGAGGCTTGTAAAAACATTATGAAACTAGAATGGCACGCAGTAAAATGCAAACGTCTGCCAACGCTCCAACAGTCCCCTGATAATCAATCAAGCTGCAACAAATTCTACACACTTATAAATTTCAGTCACCAAAATACAGCAGATCAAGATCAATACATTATTTGCAGCAAGTGAAATGTGAAAGAACAATAATTCTCGATTCCCTAGATCGTCTAGATCTGAGCTTAAACTTAATCTGTTGTTCTTTGGGCCCTTATCATCCTTTCCCTATAGGTTTTGTGGAAAATCAATTTTTTAGTAATCCTCCTACATACATGTCCATAACTGTGGACATGTTTATTTAAAAAAAAAAATTATAGTGGGTGGACTGCTGGATGAAAAGAACAACCAAAGAGAACTCATTCTTTATTTTAAGATCTGTGGGAATGGCTCCAGTATAATGAGACATTCACTCCTCCAGTTGAGATCACCTTCACAGTCGGTAATGTCTTATCCCCAAAGAAGACACATCTAAAAATAAGTGAGGACTTATTGACCCACACAGGCACTACTTGTTGTCAGGCACATTATGAAGGTTAAAAGCTTTGAGAGCTTTGTGCGGAAATTCTGTTAAATGTATTATCTCCATGTTAGTGACTTTATTATATCAACATTTTAAGAAGGTATATTTAGTATATATGCAAGAGGCATATTTGTTTTATTCTGATGCATTAGCCCAAAACCTGAGAGCAGGTTTTATCTCCGTACAGCTGCCCTTGTCCTCCTCGTGACTCATACAGTAGTTATCAGATCAATGTGGATTCAGGTCAGATCAGACAGGAGCTAACAGGATTTCAGGGAGATATGAATGCTGCGGCAATGTGGTTTTTTGTGTGTGTGTGTGTTCCTGTGTGTGACTGTGTGTGTGCTCAAACTGGTTTATGTGTGTCTGCCCTTGCAAACCGTATGTGACTAGATTTCAGGGTGAATAGTTTTTGGTGTCGTGGCTAATTCATGGCTACTCTGGGAAAAAGTAAAACCTCTCTCAGAGGGTTCAGTAGATTAACTGCTCTTTTCCCTCCTCCCCTGCAAGAAGGCAAAGCAAACCTACCATGAAGGAGAGGAGTGTGTGTGTGTCTGTGGGTGTATGTTTGCATGTTGTTGCTGAGTGATTGAAATTCATTTTGACCATTTGGAACAAGATTAAAGCTGAGCCGCCTTTTCCATGGGATAGATTATTCAACGGAGGGAGGAAAACAAATAACTTAACTAACCAAATAAAGGGTTTTGATTGCTCAACCTCAGAGAAAACCTGTTTACTCAATTATGTATTACAAAGACTTTGCAATGCTTTACAATCTCAATGGATTCACAAAGATACCTTCTCTTATTCTCATAATTAGAAGGTAAGGTTTCAATTATCTCTTCTTTTGTGAACCCAGGTCTCCTTTGTTCGGCTCCAAACTGTATCAGAGTAAATGATTATGGGATTTATCAACAAAACCTTGGGTATCAGGTGTGAAAACTGGCTGGTTATGAGTTCAGCCTCCTCTGTAAAGTCTACTGTCAGCTTTCTCCAAACTCAGAACCAAAACTGAAACAAGCTGCAAAATTCAAGACTGAATATAATGATGGACGGAGCTAAACCACTTCTGTATTTAGAGGCAAGTCTGCACAGCTGCAATCAGGTGAAAGTGCCCTGGTACCATGGTCCCATCGATACACTTGCTCAACCACTGAACAATTAGAAATACGTCAGTGTAATCACAACTCGAACAATGTCCACAAATCTTCGATGAAATATTATTCAACTTGTACTCTGCCGTTTTAGTTAGGTCCAGTTCTAGTGGCAGAAACTTGGACTATGGGCAGAAAAGGTCTCTGGTTCGTCTCTGGTTCGACTCCACAGAGAAACAACAAAAGACGAACCTGGATTGATCTGTCCAAAAATCCAAGAGGATTCTCCCTACCCTGTCTAGTGCCCCTGAGCAAGGCACCTTACTCCCCCAACATCTGCTCCCTGTGCGCCGTGCATGGCTGCTCACTGCTCTGTGTGTCCTGCACCAGATGGTTCAAAAGCAGAGGTTAAATTTCCCTACCTGCATGAGTGTGCCTGTGCATGTCTGTGCATGTGTTTGGGACAAATAAATGTATCTTAATCTTAATCTTAATTAACATGGAGGAGATGGGATTTATGATTTATTCCATAGCTGCGATCTATTATACATTCTATTAAATTGTGAGAAAATTAAAGCAGGGCTTTAACTTAAGCGTCTAGTTTTTAAATAAATCACAATTCAGTGCCAAATACTGTGTTTAGTGCAACAGTCATGCTTCGAAAACCTCAAAAACTAATTCAAGTGTTATTCTTCACCATGCATCTATTTAATTTTGTCAAAACAATTTCTGTCCATCAGCTCCTGAGCTCTTTCAGACCTTTGAGGGTTCCCACCCGGGCTATTCCTTCTCTGTCGACTGGTGGTCGCTGGGGATCACAGCCTATGAACTACTAAGAGGACAGGTAACACTCACACACACAAAAAACACACACGCGCACACACAGAGAGTGATTATAGTCTCATCTCTTCTCACTCCAGCATGGCCTGGCGCACTCTTACTGAACTTAATAATACATATGACATGTACAAGAGTGTACTGGAGAGGTCCTGTCAGTAAGAAAGCAGATATACAGACGCTCCTCGGCCTCCACAGAACAACAGGCGGGTGGATCCGTAATTTAATTTTACATTTCCCCTGGCCGTATTGAGGGAGGATGCTAAAATGTTTAGTCACGGTGTGAGACGAATTGCAGCAGGAGAGGGAAAAAAATTGATTCTGAGTTATTTTGAGAGCCACATAATTGGAATTGATCTTCTAAATATGATTTAATGGATTCTTCGCTGGTCCCATCTGGAGGAGTTTAATTTGGATGTCATGGAAATAAAAACAGGATAGGATTGTTTTTACCGCCTTAATCTATCAGGACGAGCATCGGAGCATGCAGCGGCCTGATCACTGTCGATTCAAGTCAGGCTGCAGCTGAAGAATGTCCTCTCGTGTTTCAGGATGATGATCACACAAACTACAATAACCTCTGGCTACGTTGACAAGGATGCACAACACCTGAAACTGATTCGGAGCTGTCACAAAGTGAAGTGGAAATCACTTCCTGGCACTTGGAACTACAACTCACTCCCCCTGAGACATCTTTAGTTCTCACAAAGCCCCCATTTGCCCCTTTTAGAGTACGTTTTGTTTTCCGACCTCGAAACGACACCGATACCTCAAATTGCCTTATCTTATCCCTCACAATTGTGCCCTGTGGTTTTCAAGTGCTCTTCAATCGTCAGTCATCCAGGAGAGTGTTGCTGAGCAGAACGTCACACCAAGAAATCACTTTTGAGTGACACACAGCAGAGTTTAGCCCCATTTCACTCCCGTTTCTCGTGCTCCACTTTTTTAGGAAGTGTCTCTATAATCCCTGTCTGAGACTTTTCCACTGGTCTCTCTGCACACCGCCATCACCGTCTCCCTGTCAATTCATTTCCACATCTCCACCTCTGTCGCTGAATGGTTTTCTTCTGTATTTTATTTATTTCTGACTGCCACATTTCAACAGCGTCTACAAATCATAAATCACTCTCGGGGCGTTGAGACAGCGTTCTGTTGGATGTGCTGAATGATTTGGCTCCAGGGAACTTTTGACCCCCTTTCTCAGCCTTCACTCCATCATTTCTCTTTCATAAGCTCCGACCACTTCTCGCTCCATTTCCTGCTTCACTTTCAGACAGGGGTCGGCCTGGCCTGCATTCGTGCCAGGCCTCCACATTGGTGGGCCAGTGGAGCGTCACAAAGATTCATAAAGTTTTTACCAGGCATCTCAGTCTCCTCACTCTCTGCCTGTACTTGTAAGTCCTTGGCTGAATTTCTTTCATCGTCAAACCCTGTTTTTAGACCATTTATCTCCTGTCTCTCACTGACCATGCTCTCCTGTTGGGCCTGATCACGGGTTGCACATACAAATCCCAGCATCTTAGCATCTCTCTATAACTGCTCATAAACATTCACTGTCACTTAGTTTTTCCTCCTCTGCTCGTCGTGTTTTTTTTTCTAAACTTGAAGAAACTTCTGCAGCCCCAGAGGAGGAATACTGAGACACCTCGTAAACTTACAAACAAATACAAATATATTGTAAAACATGAGGCAATTTGTCCGTGTTGAATCCTCCGACTTTGAACATCTGAGTCCAAAAGAATATTTCAGCGTTATCTGACACCTTGGCTTGTGCAGTATGTGCCCTCTACAGGGCACATCTGTGGAATTGGACTATAATTGCCACTGTGCATCTGAAAGAGACTGTAATAAAAGTGGAGAATGGCAAGGCAATCACCCAAGCCACATGTTTGCTCCGATTTTATCTTTCATCCCTCCTGTATCCCTTCATTCTGGACCAGTTAACAGAATATCTGCCCTTTTACACCTTGGCTCTTCTGTAAACAACCTGGGAGAGAAAAGCTAAGGACACAACTGTCCACCTACAGCTTCTCCAACTCAAGTGAATAGATGGTGTGAGGGTGTGAAGAACTCTCAGGCTTCCCTTTGCTTTCTGACCCACACAGAGAGCACTCTCACGCTGGGAGTCAGAGAGTTTTTGAGATTTATAGCCCATTTTCTTTTTCCTCTGTCATTTGACCCCATAAGTGCAGGGAACAGGCGAAGAACAGATGGTGTGCTTGAGAAGAGGAGGTGTGACAGTGAATAGAGAGGGCCAACTGCAGAGGAACAAACTTTTAAGACATGTACTTCATCAAAGAAAGTCCCCCAGGCAGTGCGTAGCTACAGGTACAAGCTTTCTGTAACAGACCGACTCCTTTTTCCTCCCTGCAGAGACCATATGTGATGAGATCCAGCACACCAGCTAATGAGATCCTTCAGACCTTCCACAAGGTCCATCCCAGCTTCCCAGCAGGCTGGTCTCTGGAGATGAAGTCTCTTCTCAGAAAGGTAAATAAGGGGCACATGTATAATGCAGAATATATATTTATACATATATATAATATATAAAGGGAGGTTTATGTCACTTTTTCAGACAATTCTGTGCCTGAAACTGAAAATAAGTGAGAAAATTGTTGCCGCTAACAAACCGCATAGTGATTTCTCCTTTGAACCTCTTAGTTTGTATGATGCAATAATTAATAAAAAGGTTGAACTAAAAAGCCAAAAGACAAGCAAATATAATAGGGGGCTGCCACAGCCCTACATCCCCACTGGACAGCAGATACAACAAACAAAGTTTCAATAATGTTTGTAACAATTTAAAATATTAAAATTTCAAAGCATGTTTCGTATAAAAAAAACTGGAAACCAAGTGTACAACTACTCTACTGCCATTTGAGTTGTGTTTTAGATGTTTTTACCACTGATCCCATGGAAACTCTATCTAACAGTTGGCCCTTATGAGCAATAAGGCTCTTAAATATGTTGTGTATACCAAACCTTCCTCAGGTGATGAAACAGAACTCAAACCAGCGAACTACTCAGATGTAACATGACATCAGGCAGACGTGGATCAGTCTGATGAAGTTAAGCTTTTTTAGATTTTGGCCAAACAAAGTGCAAAAGTTAGGATTTGACTTTTCAAAATTGAATACTTAATTTTTCTATAACTGACAGCAGCACTTCATTTGGGAAAAAACGTGGCATCTAGAAAGTCTTTAATTAGGGCGTAAGTTCCATCTTTCGCTTTTATCCAAAGCGACTTACAATTAGTGCATTCAACAACCAATAAGGGGCCAATTGGGGGTTCAGTATCTTGCCCAAGGACACTTAGGCACGCAGATGGGGAACACTGAACTGCCGACCTTCTGGTTGGAGGACAAACGCTCTACGCCAATTCAGCCACAGCTGTTTGTCTACAGATGTCTTATTTGTTAATAACAACCCTTCAGCAAGCAGTACAGCTTCAGAATTATAATTAAGTTTTCATAAACAGGGATGTTGTTGTCGAAGAATGTTGATCCGTGGTGTAACTGTTGCTCTGAACATACAAAGTACATAGTACAAAGTCGACACGGTCTTACAAACTGCAAACAGCTAGAGAATTCAAATTATGTCTACTCATGCCATTGCTTTATTACAATAATTTGTTTATGTACATCCTTCTGTCAATGCAACAGTCTAAACCATAATTAACAGAATTCTATTCTTCCATCATCCCAATTAAACCACTTGCAGAGCTGCTGTAGCTTTTGGGTTTTGTCTTGGCGGGGATCCACTGCAGTCAAACTGTTGCATTGCTTCGTGCTCAGACTCCGCACACCTCATTGGTATTCCACTCGCATGTGTGTGTGCGTGAGAGTGTGCGGGTGGAGAGAGATGTATAGAAAGTGAGACTGTAAGAGGAGAATTTCATGTTCTGTATAATTGTCGTTCATCTTTCACACTTCACAACCTGCCGATTTTTCTACTCATCACCGTTTGCTTCATGTATCTCATTTCCTTTTCCCCTCCCTCTGTCGGTCTTTATCTCTCTTCCTCTCCACCCTGCCGTGTCCCCCGCTCAGTGTCAGCCACCTCAACCCCCTTTGTCCCTGTGTCCTCATTCTCAGACACATCCTTGCGGGCAAAACACATGCTCCCGTCTCAGTGGGCTTCTGTCTCTAACTTTTCAAACCCATGGACAATTGTTTTATTCTAATCCCTGTGTCTCCCTCAGTTGCTCTGCATAGATGTCAAGAAGCGCATTTCCTGCCTAGCTGAGCTGCAGGATCTGGACTACATGTCAGACGTCAACTGGGACGCAGTGCTCAGCAAACATCTTCCTCCAGGCTTTATTCCCAATGTAAGTATCAGGGAAAAAAGCTGAGCACGTCCTCTGTATGCTACCCAGCAAAATGCTCCCATCTGAATAGAAGAGAATAAAATTATTTTTTTCTGACACTTCTTTCCCCAATCCCTGCTTTGCTTCAATAAAATACAAAACACAGCAGAATCTGATAAAAAAAAATACAAAAAAAAAAGAATACAGTGAATAAGCAAATTGTGGATGCCTTGTTCCAAACATAGTATAATAGCATGATTCTACTCTTTTAAAACTTTCATAATAACATCATCTATACCTGCAGCCGCTCGCCCATTCCAGTAATTCTCCCAAGGGGACACAGATGTAGTGAGGAAGCTGTAGCCACTTTTCATGTCATTTCTTTCTTGTCGAGCTGTATACACTGCCCCCTGCTGGGCTGAGCAGGCTCTCCCACTGAGTGTGTAGACACACAGAATGGACAGATGCAGAACAAGACAGAGCAACACACTCGTGCATGATTCTTAGATACAAGAGGACAGCGGGAGGCGCTGCATCTCTACCTGCAGGTCTACAGCTGTGCTCCGCATCATTATAGAGAAAGTGCTCACAGGTAATAATATCATCAGGCCTCATGACTTCAAGCTGCTCGGTTTAGCACGATGACGTGCTATGATTTCTCTGTATTGCCGGGGTCTTAAAGAGGCTGCACTGATTTACTGTGGCCCATTTCACAGCAGGTAGCCGGGCAGAAGAAAATAAAATGCAGCATCTGAATGTGAGGCTGCAATGTCCACATCCTACCTCACAGTTAATCAGATTCAATGTCATACGACTGCCAATAAAAAAAAAGTCATTAACTATAGCTGTCATTGGAGTACTTTGGTCACACTGAATCTATAACTCCTTTAACTGTAAGTACATAGCCAATGTGTAAGCTTTTATACGTGGAGATATCAGTTGTGTAAATACAGTCGTCTCGCTGGTCATTCGCAGCAACAGAATGATGAATGAATTCAAAACACCATCCTGTGTGGGTCTTTGTGAGGCAGCATGGTGACAGTAACTGTCTCCGCTTAGTGCCAGCGCTATATCAACAAAGAATAATGACTGCTGCTAGTGAATACGCGGCTAAATGTCTTTATCTAAATCCAGTAGAAAGTGTGTGGAGCAGCAGCTATCCCCAAGCGGCCGGGCTGGCACAGCAGAAGGAAAAGCACAGAGGATCGATTCGGGAATCGACAGTGTCTCTCTAATTATAGGCCCATCCTCCGTCTTTAGTCTCTTACGGACTATCAATGTTTGAACAGGAAGGGAGAAGTCAGCCTGATGTTTTGTTTTTCAACTTCCCCTCATCTCTGCTTTGTTTTCGTTGGCTTGCCGCCATCACAACTTTAATATTGCATGTCAAAATCAAAGTGGGCATCATTCTGTATGGAAACACGTGTTATCATATCCTAGTGTAATATAAAACTCACCAAATCGAATCACCGCATATTAGTTTACGTAATGCAGATGGTAGTGCGGGGAGATTCTAGGGTTTTGATCTTCTTGTTTTTATCGGCAAGTATTATTTACAACACTGACACAGAAATACACACGAGCAAATGTTTTGTACAAATCAACACAACCCCAATTTCAAGAATAAAGTCAAAATATCCAGCTAAGCCAGAAAAGGATTTCTAAATGGACTGCATTTGTATAGTGCTTTTCCACTCTTGTTGACCAAGGTCACCTTCACACAGTCGTTTGTATCACTTATCATTCACACACAGCTGTCAAGGGTAATATAGGATTCAGTGTGTGGAGGAGCCTGGGCTGGAACAACCAACATTCTGGGGAAGCTTCTTGAATTCTGCATGGTTGGTAATGTCAAGGTTACGGATAATTGGGTAGACTTCACAATGTAGATATGAAACAGCAATCAATTATATACAATGAATACATTTTCACCACTTCAGAATCTCACCTTTAACACTGCAATGATGTAAAGCTGCCAATGGCTCCTCTAACTAGATTTGATGGACCTGAGGAGTTGACTTTATTCACGAAATATTATTCCAACTGTAATCTCGACAATTTGACTTTTATGACAATATCAACTGAAAGAGTTATTAAAAGTGCTTGATTAATGAGATCACTCTTTGATGCACATTTGTTTTATGGTGGCCTGTATGTGTGTCTTTATAGAGGCGGAGGCTAAACTGTGACCCCACATTTGAGCTGGAGGAAATGATCCTGGAGTCCAAACCACTTCACAAGAAGAAGAAACGGCTCGCTAGGAAGACCAAGGACCAGGGATCGGATGGGTCTCCGCAGGTAAGGCCATCAATAATAAACATTAAGTAAATAAGTAAATAAACATTTCACTGTTGTTGAAAAGAGGTTGGACCATGATGAGACAACAACCACATGTAAGGAATCACAAAGACATACCTACTAAGACAGGTCTGCTTATCACTTTTACTCTTATTCAATTTAGATTAGTATGTCCTTGAGTGGATCGCACATCTCCCTCTCAATTCTCCAATATGCATTAAAGAAAGCTAACCACTGCTTTCACTTGCCCCAGTTCCAAGTTATAACTTGGTCCTTAGTTTGTCTTTTTAAACGTGTCTCGAGTGCCATCAGGAATGCCAAGGACACATTTTAGAGCCCTTTCATCAGAGTAAATGTGCCGACGGCTAGCTGTGTGTATGGTGAAGGCGATGAATGCAATCATCAAAGCTCTTTTTACATTTTATATCCAGTCTTTCCCTCCATCTATACATAAATCAGCTGTGGTCCTCAGGGTGTTTATACAAAAGAGCGAGAGGGGAGCAATGAAAGGTTCATTTTATCACCCGGTCAAGTGAGACATATGAGAAGTGGAAAGCAGTTTGACAGCTACGACCAACAGCACTGAGTGTATTTTTTTTAAGTCTGGTGCAGTTGTGGGAACTGATCAGAGCCACTGTCTATGTTTTGTGGTTAGATGTAACATAATACACCACATTCATTTATGTGTCCTTGCATCATAAGTCCAAATAAAACCCACAGTATTAAAATCGCTTAGAGAAAACATAAAAAAATTCTCCGGGACAAGAAAAATCGAGTAATTTGTTTTGATGCAAGGCCTTCCTCTAAGGGTAAACACAAAATCTGGTATGTGTGCCATTAGTCACAAGCGACTGCTGCCATATACAATTTTACTGTTTATTACCCTTCCTTCAGTACCCTGCATGCGCTCTCTAAATGTCCTCTCTGTACGAACGTAGTTCTGGAGGCACTGCAATCTGAAATGCAAAGACATGCCTTTATTACATCATGTTAAATAAATCGTTATGTGACCCTGCAGGTTATTGAACTACCAATCCTGAGCAGGGACCGAGTATAAACATGAAGGACGCGTGTCCACTTCTTTCGATTGTGCCGCCATCTTGTGTTTTTTATGTGCTTTGGATCCAGAACCTGAGGACTAGTGATTGAGGAGCCGCACAGTCAAGGTCAAGCTGATACATGTGCTCCACTAATTGCGAGTCATTTCTCAATCCTGACGTTTAACCCAGTTTTTATAGCGTCAAATAACTAATTAAAGCCAGACTCAATAGAAAAATTCACATGTACATAGATCTTTGAGTTTCGTTCATGTCCCATCCGCTAACATGGAGAAGGCAGGGTTTATGACCCACACTGCATCCAGCCAACAGGGACCAATCAAAATGATTTGGCTTCTGTTCGCTTTTTGGACATCTGTCATGGAGTCCATCATTATATACAGTCCATGGTCCTGAGTCATTCTTCAATTAGATCGATGCAGCGCATAAAATAAATGGTTTAATCACTAAAACACGAAACTAAAACCCTTTCCTGCCAGTTTTCTCATTGTTGTGATGCCGCTTTAAAACAGGCATCCAGGGTTTATCAGGAGAAACGTATTTACAGTAAAAGAGTCCATTGATCAGTAAAACAGGGAAGTGCCACACTGAATTCTAGGCATCTGTCCAATGTTCAACCTTTATATTATTTCCACGGAGACAGTAGAAGTTCAGAGAGATTAGGTAATGAACGCTTTAAATGCAATCAAACTGGTCTTAGTTTTAGATTTGTGTACTTTTAATTAACAGCAGTGAAGTTGGGGTCAGGTTGCTATCTTGAAATAAAAAACACGCCCTATGGACACACGGATATGCACATGTAACCTACGCCATTGCAAAGTCAGTGAGTCAGGCTCTCTTCCCTCGACTCTTTGGCACATTACAACGAGCAAAACAGTTTGTGAGACTCTGCTCTAACAGAAGCGGAGCAATACGTCTGGTCTCGACTCCCGAACCACTACACTTTGCCAGCTTGCACTAAGAAATCAGAGCTGGCCCAAAGTACACCGTGTTTCATAAAAGTTGACAACAGCTTGTGGGGACCTGTCGATGTGTTGTAATATATCAGTGATATCTCGCTGTGCAGCCAGACAACATCCATAATCCCCTTGGCCCACGTTCACCAAGAGAAAGTCTCATATTCTAATGAAATGGAGATAGCAGCCTTTCAGGGAAAACATCTATGATGGCTACGGAGACTGGTGAAGGAACAACACAGGGTCAAACTAAGGGAAATCAATATTAAGTAACTGTAAGGGTATCGTATTTTTGTAACTTGATTTGTTTAATCAAACCACCGTATTTGTTGGTGAATAGAATTGCTGTATTTGTTAGGCAGGTCTTTATGAAACATGGTAACTCGTTTATTATAAGAAAGAATGAAGTTTGTGTGCTTTCTTGGAGGTTTTACGCAGATCATTGAAATTAATTTATATTAAGTCACTGCAGTCAACAGCTGCAGAGGGCGCTGCTCCTCAGTAAACGTTACATTGCCTAGTGTGGCTTTACATCTATAAAAATGTAACCAACTCGAGCCAAGATGTTGAATAATGATGTATGTCAACCAGCTCCCTCTTCAAGAAACTTTCAATAAAATGAATATGGAGAGAGGAGGAAAATTGGTCTGTACAATAACTGGCTGTAAACAAGCCCCGCTGTCCCATCACCAAGGCAGTACAACGCTTTCGTGGCAAAATCCTAGACAACCACAGCCATCCCCTAAATCAATACTTCCAGCTCCTTCCCCTCACAGCAAAGTACAGAGTCACCCAGACTGAAGAAAGACATCTGCAGGAAATAATTTGTCCATTTCGCCACCAAATATCCCAATCACTAAAAGACAGTCACTCCTAGTGTTGCCCACTTTTTATAAATCAATTTAATTTGGTTGTATGAAAGTGTCTTTAATGAAATGTTATCTGTCTGTTTGACATGCTGTGTTTTTAAAGGAAGCAACGACAATAAAGTATTTTCTAGTTCTGTTTCATTAACTCAAATACATTCAGTACACTGCGAAACTTTTCACCTTTCTATAAAAGTGACTCGCTTCATGAGTTATCTATTATTCATTACAAGTGGTCATATGATGCAGCGTGTGGGCTGTCTGGGACACTGCTCGCTTCACTCTCTACAAATATTAGTTTGTCTTGCTGCAATGCTTCAGCATATCCACTTACAGAAAAACCTGTGGGACCACTTGTGATGATGCATGTGAGACTGACACGAAGAGCGTGTGTGCGTGTCTATGTGTGTGTGTGTTGAGATGCTCTGAGCAGCATTTCTGAAGCATAGCAGATCAATATTGAATGAAGAAAGATGTCCCAGCCTACTTCCTCCTCATTACCCCGAGGCTACTCTGTATTCTTTTTGCATATTTGACTTCACTCCTCATTTTTCCCTTGTTCTCTCCGGCCTTCTTTCACCTCCCTTGTCCTCAGACTCCTTCTTGCCGTCGACACGTCGCTCTCACTCCTCACTTAAACAGTATACGTCAGCTGCCTCATCCATTTTTCTAGCCGCTCTTATCTCTGTGCCACTGCCTCCCCGTCGCTGCTAGGCTCATAATGCAGCATGGAATTAGCTCAATTAAATCACGGATAATATAAAGCAGAAAAATGGAGTCGTGCCGTGAGAACAAAATAAATTACACACACACACACACACACACACACACACACACACACACCTCTCTTTTAATCAGAGATTTCATTCACATTGATTACAGAGTGCAACATTGTAAAACTGTGTTATTATAGACTGTATCCTGATAATGTACACACTGGGGCATTAATGTTACAAACAGAGAGATAAACTGCAGGAGAGTTATTGGGAATTTGTGCCTGTGATAACATTTAGTGTCCTGCATCCAGCCCCGGTGTAATAATTCTATCACAAGAGCAGAGACAATGTAGAAAATAACAACAGATTATAGAAGAACACATCATTCATGTTTTTTATAGTCCTGATAGGGTTTTTAAAAGGTATTTGAAATTTAACTTCAGATGTAGAGTGGTTAAAACGACCACAATAAAGCAAAAAAGACTGTGAGTGCAGAAGGTTCTGGATGTGTAAACAAGTAATTGTTTGTTAATAAGTTCAGCATATCGACCTAAAATGTGATGAGGTATGAATCACGAATATCAAGTTTGAGATAATATTAAAAATGCATTAACACCATGTTATGTGAGTGTTTCAGCACCACAGGAAGAGACACAGTGACAAACATTGTGTCTTTAAATGTTTTGGTCATGGGAACGTACATGAACATGTTTGACTCTCGATTCAAACAGTGGCCAAATGCAGTAAAAAGAGGAATTATTCATTCTCACATCAAGATGCCCTGTTTTATTGCATCTGCATGTAACATTAAATTGAATTTTATGATGAAGAGGAAAACTCAGCAGTAAAGTTAAAAGTGGGGTCAAACACGGCTTTAAATGCAGCTTGTGGCTCTAAGTGTGGCAAAGTTGGAGGATGGGGTTTTGGCATTCTTCCTAATACTTTCCAACTGTTGAAAGAGTTGTGCTTTCTATAGCAAACAGAAGCTGCATATAAGTAATGTAAAATTACTACTTAAAAGTTTATTTCTGAATGCATATTTTCAGAAGCAGTCAAACAGTTGTAGTCCAGGATGTTGACAACGATGACAAACTCAACTGAAAGTTAAATATGTGACTGGGGAATTGAATTTAAACTTTATTTTTCATTATTCCCCAACATAGAATAAATATAATTTTTTTAAATCTCATGAACCATACGTACCACATTACTTCTCAAAAACGGTATTGTCTTAAATCGATGGAATTGCTACCATCACTCGGTTTCTCTTTCAACTGCTGTACACATTAGCAGTCACATTGAAAACACAAGTTGGCTCAGTGTTCAGACAAAGCACAGTAAGCCCAGTAGAAGGATTGCTAAGAAAGGTCCCAGATGGGCTCTCATCCAGCGGAGCACTCCCTGATGGTTTGTCTCATTAAATTGAAAGTTTAATCCAGCAGTTGGAGCAATTAGCCCCTGAACTGTCTTTCTCAAAGCATTTAATGAAGGGGAAAAGAGACGGATTAGCAAGTGGAGACCTGTGCAGTTTAGGAAATGTCCCTGTTGCATTGTGCGTGAATGTCAAGCTTCTTTACATATTTCCATCAATATACCAAGAATTAAGTGGATCCATCCCCCCCAAGCATTTTGACAGTACAACTTGTGTGCAATCCGTCTCCACCATTGCCACCACTGTAATTTTTGGGGGGGGTTATGTTCACAAAGCAATGAACGGTTATTAAATTCAAATATTTTTACTGTCAGGTTCTGACATACCTTTCCAGCTAAGATACAGCAGCATTAGTGAGACACTGCATCATACTCTGTGTCCAATCTGTCTTGTACATTTTTTCCTATCGCGTCTATCACGGTGAGAACATTTGACAGATGATACATTATTCGTCCTCTGTGTCAGTCTTCTTCGTCCTTTCGTTATCCTGCATCGGCCACACACAGGCTCACTCTCTTCTCTTAATGCACTTACCATCCACCGGTGCTCATGTGAATCTGCTGTTTTGTTACTTTGCCAACCTGCAGTGACACGGCCCCTTAACCATAAACCCACGGGTAAGAAAGATATTTGCCAAGTGACCTTCTTCTTCTTCTTTCCCTCTCTCTCTTGCCAGCAAGCAAAAGTATAACAAAATGAACACTAAACCCTCTTGGTTCACTTGCCAAATGTATACATACACGTCTTTGTCTCCTCTAACAACATGGCTGCCCCGATATAATGGGTCCCCCACTGTGAGAGCACCTGTACTGAGCCGCTGTGCGGGGCTGTGTGACTGACAGCTACGGGCAGGGAGTCAGCAGCTTCCCAGAGCCAGAGCTCAGTCTGGAGCGGGATTAATGTGCCAAATATGTACAAGTACACGGTGCAGGTGGACAGATCAGAGCACATGGGACGGTTGCTCTGACCTAAGGTTAGGTCAACTGTTTCCTCTACTGGAAAGAAACTGACTCTAGCACAGAAATGTGAAAGGTACTACAAAAGTATAGTGTTGTTACCTCTCTACCCGATTGTGATTCAGTTCCTGGAATAATAACGGCTATAATGTTAGATCCTGATTTTGTTTTTTAAGCTGTGCCAGCAGTGATTTTTGATTTGCTGTCTCTCCTCCAGAACGGTCAGATGCAGCAGCGAATGGATAACGTCCAGAGAGACTTCATCGTCTTCAACAGAGAAAGGTAAGGAGCCTACATGACCTTACATGCACATGCCCTGAAAACCATAGATAATATATAAAGGCCAGATGTCTCGTCCGCATTGCCGGCCAATGGAGTCGAACATCTGCACATGGCGGCCATCTTGCCACAGGCGGTTCGCTCACCCATAACATTGTGTTGGTAGTGGTCCATGTACTTTTTAAATAAAATAAAATATTTATTGATGTATATTTGTAAAGGGAGATGTAACTATTTTAGAGCATTATTCTATTTTTCTGAAAAATAAAATAACTATTCATAAGTATGCAGTGTCATAACTACATCTTGACATTTATAACAAACCAAATCGTTTAAAAATCGGTTGAAAATTTAGCAAGTTATGGTTATTTAAAATGTACGTACCAATACCAACACAATGTTACGGGTGAGCGAGCCGCCTGTGGCAAGATGGCCACCATGTCAGGACGTTCGACTCCGTTGGCCGAGACATCTAGCCTTTAGATATATATATATATATATATATATATCTATGCTGAAAACACTGTACGGTCCATCATTCTGTACATCACTACAGTTATTGTTATGGAACTAATGGCCCGACTTTACTCTTAAGGATAATATTTAAGTTCTGAGTGCCATAATGAAAAAGTTGCAAACTTTAGCTTTCATTTTCTTATTAAAATCTTCTAATACTAGACATACAGACAGTGGAGGTCACCCTGAACAAGAGTGAGGTGAAAAAACTGCGTCACATATCTCCTCTAACAAGAGCTAGCTAGCATTAGCTTATCACTGTGGTACCTTTAAGCTAACTGTTGTAGCATCCTGTGACAACCACACATTCAATTTGCAGGTTAATTTACATCAAATGTCACTGAAATGGACAAATTTCACAATAAACGAACGTTTACCTTGTTCCTGTTCCGGCTGGGAGCTTAATAATCCATTTCATGACCATTAGCTTGAAAAAGAACATCTTACAAACACTGTTTTCCCTCCTGAAATCAAGCTTATTAGTCAAATAATCATTGTCACACGCTACTTCCTTAAAAGCTTCAAAATAAAAGTCCCCCCAAAAAGTCGCTAGCAAGATAAAAGCTTGCAGGAAGTGGATATTTCCATTTGTTTATTTACTCTATAGGGTCTCTGCTCATTAATCAACAGACAAAATACAGTCAATTAGATCATTTCCATTTGGCGAGGCCAACCTGAAATACGTCTGATATATAATGGGATTTCCATCTGTTCCATCTTAACAGGAGATGCTCTTTTCTCAACAGGTCAAAGAAAGCGGTGGTGGACTCGGAGACTTCAGAGCTTTCCACGTGTGAGAAGAACAAGGCGATAGAGGACGGACAGAATAACAATGTTAAGCCGGCTGCCTACTTATCAGGATAGATCCCGTGACCCCACTCCCTCCATTATCACCTTCACTTGCCCACAGCTTGTAGATCAGCAATTTGCACACGAGACACCACATTGCTCAATCAGCACACAGACACTCTCAGAGCAGGTCACCAGTGTTCCTGCACCACCATTGCATTTATTCAAAAAACTAAATGTACGCCCCCGTGCATCGCGGTTCACACAGATAAAGAAACACATTATGAAGAGCTGCACGACTGCAGGAGTGAAAGTGACCCCAGGGTTTTCACTCTCCTGTCACCAAGAGGAATGACTCCGTGCAGGGCGTCACTCATATTTCATGCTCCAGTTCATCATCCTGGTGCTCTGAGGTCGGCTCAACCTGCCGTGTGCTGATGGGAAGTGGAGGTCACAGAGGAGACGACGCCACATCGGCTGCCATAAGGAAATAAAGTCAGACCTGGTCTACTACGGCTTAGACTTAGATTTTTTTGTCTCAGCAAGGCACTTTCTGGTTAATTATGAAAAATATAGCAATGTACCTCCTGTGCTACATTGAATGGCACGGCACAGGGAGTTGGGTTGGCTAGTGAAAGAGTTCCGACATCGACATGAACACTGAGTCCATAAACATTTAAAGGGAGAGAGGTTAATAAGGTAAAACGAGGCCTTTGTTTTTATCGCAGCAACCACAGATTCCTCCAGGTTAGAAGTTAGGGAGCTGAGCTGTAGACTTGAGCATGAACGGCTAACTTTATCATAGCAGCAGACACATGTTGGTAGTGGTCATTATGCCGAGCTTTGATAGTCAAGCTGACAAAGACTGCAACATTTGGTACAAGGAACCAGCTTCATCCGATGCAGACAAAGGCAAAACGCAGCTTTTCTTCACTTCTGTATGATTCAACCTGCTGTACAGCCAATAGAGAACTTCGAAATGCAGAAAACAAAAGGTTTGAATTTAATCTTGAAGGTCTATTCGCGACCTTGAAAGTTTTTATGGAGCTTTGTAGTTAGGGCCACACTTGATGTGTCGTTTCTGATGAATTGTTTCACACCGATAATCTGGATGAACCTTCGCCTCAATCTGCAGGTGACCCGCTAGGTTCTTCAGGCAAAGCTACGAAGAATTAGAAAAAGTTAGTCGGTAGATGTTATGTGTTCTGCACTGAGCCTCGCTTTTGCACATGCTTCTTCATCAATTGTAGCATTAATGCACAGAGAGACAAAAAAATCTTAAACTGTGAGTGAATACTTATTCCCTTAGGACTGGTTTTTATAGACGAGGATTAAATTGAGTCCGAGATAAGATTAATCTTCTTTGGTTACTGTCTGCAATGATATTTGTTTCTTGTCATTTTTTTTTATTTTTTATTGTCCTTTCTCTTTTGTGTTGGATACAATCAATTACACGTGTGCCACCGGATGAGTCTGTACAGTGGGTTTATAATGAGTTGCTCTAATTTGAAGTGTTCCTCTTCATCAGCAGCTGTGTGGAGATGGTATTTAACAATAATCTGGGATTCCACACCATCTGGAAAACACAGTGGGGAAATACTAAATCTCAAAATTGATTTTTCAAAATGTTTGATTCAAATTATTGAAGGGAAACAAACACCAGGCGAGGAACTGCCCTTCGTAAGATTAACTTTAGACTTGTTGACGAACCCACACCGGCCTCTGAGATGTGAAGAGGCTGTAAGTTGCCTTATTCTTGAGACATGGCACACGTCTGGTTTGCTTCAACTTTAAAACCTGAGCTTTTTCACAAACAATAAATAACTGTGATTTCTACTAAGGCCGAGCCATTCAATTGACTTATCTATCTCTAATAAGACTCAACCCCTTTCAAGTCTATAATACTTGTAATTATATTTAAACATATATAAATACTTGGTTCAAAACTGTCTGCACTTTTCTATTTACAATTGGTACAATGTTTTGACTTTGTGTTGTTGTGGCTGTTGTTGTTGTTGTTATCGTCGTCACTGATGTAACTGAACAGTTTCAGAGTTGGTTTCCTGTATTAGTTGTAAGATAAAGTGGGTTAGATACAGATGGACTGTATATGAGAAAAATACATTTGTTAATGATTATCTTAATTCTTTCATATGTAATAGGAGCACCACATTTTTTGACGTGGCAGATTTGATCCTTACTAAAAGTGAAGGTATAAAATATAACAGACAAATAGTAATTGACAGTGGAAAAATTAGAAATTAATCAAAACAAACTTTAATAATAATAGAATTGTTTCCCATTTGAGAATTTCATCCCCCACCTATGTTTTGTTGTTCCTCTGTTTTCACTGTATGTTCATTGTATTCAAACGTGATGGAGTTGCAAACTATTAAGGTGTGCCTTAAAAAATGAATTTCAGTTTTTCTGAACCGTTCTGACTTTGCCTTGTACTTCATTTTGATTTTGTCTTTATGAATTAAATGGGGAAAGGAAAGCCACTGGTAATAAAAGCTTTTTTTTTTTAATCATTATTATGAAGAGTGAAAGGATGCTAGAAGATTTGTATCTTAAATTAAACTTGGAAAGAAGATATTGTATGTGTGTAGGTTTTGATTGCTGTTCAGCTTCCTAAACACAATGCTGCGCCCTAGTGGTCGATTACTGGAAGCACAGTTATTAACCAAGCTCCAGACTGAAAAATAAAAAATGCATTGGCTGTACACTAGAAGGTTTGCCATGTAATTTTTAAGAGGAAATTCCTGTTTCCTAAATATGAATCCAAATGACTTCGATGATCCAGGGATTATTTTGTATAATACCTACAGGATCAAATGTTATCTTAACCTATCCCGTAGTAATATCTTAGTATCTTGTTTTTGATGATAACATTGAACTCAGAACCAGTGGTCCTGGGAGTAGCTTCACATAACCACTAGCATATGATACTTGATATGAACATTTATTATAAACATGCAAAAAAATAACAAATATTTTATCTTCACGTGAACCGGCTCTAAGCTGGTTTCCAAAACACATTCTTTACTTTTTATAATATCTTCAGCATCAGGCCTGCACCATTTGTTTTTTGTATTCCTTCTCCCTCCTACACACATGCACAGTTTACAGATTGTTGTTTACCTCTTGTACAAGGTCAACCAGAGGGCACAGTCTCCTTCCTGCTCCACTGTGGCTGAGCTGAGGGGGGATTCAGCTGAAAAATACTCCCCCATGTCTGCCTGGCATCACTGAAGCAGGGAAAGCTCAGTTTACCGCATAAACGTTACACTGGATAAACACAACAAAATCTTTCTTATTTAATAAAAGAATGAATTACATCAGGTAATTCTTTCATCTTCAGAAGTGTCTTCTATTTACAGTTTTATGTTTACAGGTTTACTTCCTCATATGCAACAAACACACGCCCTTCCTGTTTATACTGATTTGCTGAGTCATCTTAACAATCTTCATCTTTGCCATCTATGATGTCATCATATATTATCATACAGCTGAACCAATGCACCTCACTGTGAAGGGGAATTATTCAGTTTTATTCAGCTACATTAGATTTTATCTGCAGTAAAGCTTACATTTTGTAATGGACTTTTTAAAATAATCTGTCCTTTTGTTGGAAGCCCTCCTGTTGTTTCCCATAGCGCCCCCTATCTGTTGATGGGGTTAGAACTTTCAAGTAACTACGCAGGAGCAGGTTGGATTCAAGTTAACGTAAAGGGAAATCCACATTCTGCCCATAATCGACTCTTGAGCTTTGAAACATAGACCAGCACCAAATCCGTGTATTTTAGTATCATAAGAAGATTTGTTTGCCTGAATGACATCTTTCCAATAAGTCTTATCTTTTTGACTAAATTCTTAGAATTGTAATGCACATTTTAATGCACATTTATAGAAGCAATATATAAGATCTATCGAGATGGTGCTAGGAATTGAAGCATCCAACTCCATATCAATAATACCGATATCACACAAATTCAACCTATTACAGCCCTTTCCTTAAATTTAAAATGTATACATCTCTTTTTATTTTAAAGAAATGCAAAGTTAATCAATGAGAAGGCCATTTTTTAAATAATTTTTACAAAGCACTGATATAATAGAGGAAAACAAGCCTACTTGTTCTCTTTTGATGAACGGATGTCTGTGATTCTTTCAATATAGAAAACAATTCCTCTCATCTAGATCTCTATCTTAATGCCAACCTTTTGTGCAAGTTGAGTAATAACACAATAAAACAGGTCTCAGTCAGTTGCAACTCATGTTTATTCAGGAAACAAATCATACCATCCACAACACACCTTATTTTGACCTGCCATCTCTGGGTTTTTGATACAACAGTGAAAAAAAAAGAAACAACATAAAAACAATAAGGTTGTCAAACTAACATAAATACACACAAACCACCACTGGTGCCTGCATCGGTTCGCCACACTACTGCCAAATAAAGATCTCCTTCCCTCCCTCCCCAAAAAACACACATTTTCCCTCACTGCACTACAATCCTCTGCCTCGTCAGAAAAAAAGCAGAGACACAAAAAACAGAGCTCTGAGGCCCCCCCCCCCCCCCACCCTGACGCGAGCTCATCCAGAGCGTTTCAGGTCATATTCAGGCTGATGTTGAATTGGTACTGGTCAGGAATGCATTACGGGGCTGTACGCTGAGGTGACAAGGGAACGATGGTGTGTTCCTTGTCCCGCAACGACAGCCCGGGTTTGTCAGGAATGAAAAGGAAAAAGCCAGAGGGGAAGTGCTGTTAACTGAAAACAGGTTTCTGATACTTCATCATTTCATTGCAACTGTTTTTTTTAAGTAGTTGCCTTCAAGTTGGTTGAGTTCACTCGTACTTGTTGTTCAGGTTTTCTTTTTCTTTTGTTTTTTCAAATCTTTTGTTCCCTCTGTTGTCTTTCTCAAGATGATTTCAGGATGACAGAAGCAGGCGATACGCTAGAAGCAAATGCAAAGGACGGATTCTCACAACGTTGTTTTCCAAACAGCCATGACAAGGGCGCGAGAAAGGGGGATGAGGAAAATGTAAATCCCTTTCTAACATTTCTATTCTTTAGCCTTAAAATCATGTAATCAATACACCGAGGGGGCGGGTCGTTATAAAGCGTCTCAGAGGAGGGGGGGGGCGAGAGGATCACGGATCACGTCGCCCATCTTCATGTGGCCCACGCGGCTCCATGTCCCCACCGCGCTCCTGCTCTGGGATTTTAATAAACGCCACTTTTGACTTGATCCAATAAACCCAAACTGGCTGCAACGACATCGTTCACAAAGCTACATCACATCTAGTGTATATACAATGCCACCTAGAGCTAACCAACGGTACTGCGTGATAATACGGGACTAATGCGGGATCTAGTGTTATGATTCGCTGCCTATGGAGAAAGCGGGCGACTGAAAAAGGGGGTGACATTGAACGTCAAACAGGATGAAACAACCAAAGCATCATTCTGAGAAAAGCCGAATCTTTTTTCCTTCGAGAACAGTTTATTGTTTTGTTTTGTGTTGTCTTGGTTGAATGTGATTGTTAAGAAGTTTTACCAGTGTGTTTTCCAAATTGCCAAAGCACTGAATTCTTGGCATGTTTTCACGGTATGTGTCGTGTACTCTCTACAAAGAAGAAGAGACGGTAAACTGGTTTATGTGTATTGTGCTCTGGTGCTAATGATTCCAGTCCAAGTTCCCCAGGAAAAGAGATACTGTTCTCATCTGAGCCAGGTTGCATTGTGACAGGTAAGGCATGAGGATTCAGTGTTTTGCTCGTTTAACTTTTAATCTAATCGTGGTCCTCTGCATCTCCTCCTCCTCCTCCTCCTCCTCCTCCTCCCTCCATCCTGCACTGGCTGCTGCCGTCTTACTGGCTGCATCCCCTGGTCTCTCTGCCATTTAACTGAGAGATGTGATGTTGGAACGACCACCGGGGGGCACTACAATACGGCGGCCTGCAGGCCTGATGGGGAGGTCGTCTGGGATGGTGGGACCTGGGACAGAGAGAAAAGGAAAGGAAGTTAAAATGAGTTAAGAAGGAAACTGAGGAAAGGACACCTAACGAAGGAGGAAAGGAAGAGCAAGGAGGAGAGAGAGAGAGAGAGAGAGAGAGAGAGAGAGAGAGAGAGAGAGAGAGAGAGAGAGAGAGAGAGAAGACGAACTCTTGCGAGTCTGCAGAGAAATGAAAACTTGTAAAACCCGAAGCAGTGAGAAGAAATGCTCCAGAAGGAAGGTTTTGGTTTTAAACTCTTTGTTACATTATAAACAGTAAAACATTGTATCGATGTATATTGAGCTTAGATTTGGGAATCACCAACAGTACTAAATATTATAGTGCAGTTAAATCAAATGATGTCTTCCACAAAGACTGAACCTCTGTGATTTACCCTGAAAATGGACAAAGGTCTCAAAAAACTTTAAGTGTCTACGCACTCTATGATTGGAGAGGTTCTGCTGCAGTGGGAATAATGTGCAGTTTGCTGTTCTGTTAAGTAGTTTTCCTTAAATATGATCGACAAATATGCAGCAAGGTTGTTTCTTTACGCAAAGACCTTCCTGTGACAGAGGAGGGACATTCGCTACAGAAAATGCCATAAAACGGATTCAATAAATCACAAAGGAGACCTCTGGGACTATACAGATACTGATGAGGCCATTATCTCCCTGTGCTCTCCCTTGGAAACTGGTGCTGGTACCATTTGTCAATTCTCTCAGACTCACTCTGCACGGAACAGATTTGGTGCCGCACGAAAAATTGCTGTCACATACTCACATTATTACTTTCCGTGCTCCAGAGGTTTTTCAAGACACACTATTATTGTTTGATCGATGGTATTTATGCTGCTGAAACACTGACAAAAGAAGCTACAGCCTGACATTGAGCGTTGGTGCTTTTCCAGAGGATGAGCCAGCGTATATCTGCTGCAACCGATTATCAGAGAGTGTATAAATGGAAAGTCCAATGATGTCAGTCTGTGATACACTCTGACATCTAAGCAAACAGTCCTTCACATCTCAGCTCCAGAGAAGTAAATCAACTCTGCAGGTGGTGACCCTGGAAAAGAAACAACTAAAATAGACATTAGACTGACTCGCTCTGAGAAGCACGCACACATGTGCACAAGTACGCACAAGCAGAACACACACACACACACACACACACACAAACACACACACACACATATACTTAAACGCCTAACAGTTACAACTCCTGGGAAAAAACCAGGAGCCTTACTCCCCTTTACAGTCAATTCTGTGCTCCAAATTCTTTCCAGCGAAGGTCACCTTCCATTTTCATCGGTGAGGTATCACACATCGACCCCATTTGTAAACATAGGTTGCATAAACAGCCAAAGGATAAACGCAATTCCGTGGACTTTCCCCTCTAAATGAGTTATCAGTCATTAAAAACAGTTTGTGCATTTGGCAGAGCGACTTCCAGGATCACGTTGGATACAGCTGCAGTCTCTCCAGGTTACCCAAGGTTGCACATGGACACGTTTAGTCCGCCGGGGGAGGACGGAAGGACGAGCTAATAGCTACAGTCGCTGTGTTTGATTATAAAACTGTGGAAACACTGACATATCTGCTGCTTGAGTAACTCGTGTGTACATTTGGTAGCTTGACAAGACCAATTTCTCACTTTTGTTTTCTAAATCTGAGCTAATCCGGTGCTGACCTCACGAACGGGCAGAAACCGTCGCTCAGCGGCTCTGCAGGACGGAGCAGATGTGAGATGTGACTCCTCGGTGTTGTGACCTCTCAGATTAAACAAGCCCTCTTAGCAGACCGTGTCCAAGTGGCCGGACTGAAATCTGGTAGGCTGTACATTTTAGGGCCTCGAGCCAACACTCACATCCCGTGTAATTTACAATGAGTGCATCCGTGGGGAAAACTTCATTTCCTGCTCTGGTTGAACATGTGAGCTGTGGTTAGAGTCCTTAAGAGCCTGCAGTGGTTTGTCTGAGAGGTGTGAGATATGTTAACAGTGATTCAGGAGAAGAAAAGGATTTCAGGGGCATTCTTTGGAGATGAGACACTGATCAGAGTCAGAAAGATTCCAGGCAAAATACAGGCATTCTGAAATACATGAAAGAATGCAGGTTGATAGAAACCCTAATTTTTTCTTAAAGCAATGTGCACAACACAGACTCACACTAACCTGAATGCTAACGCACAATCAACGTTCTCATTGTGCGGTTTTAATTTGGGAGTCATGTTGACGTCACGTTAAAAACCACAATGAAGCGAAAACATTGAAGAAGCCAACTGTAACTGCCTGGATATAAATTGGACTTAATGTTGTCAGCTCAGTGCCTCATTACCCCTCCAAGAAGCCAAAGTCAGCCAAGTTAATGACATGAATAAACTGACAAATCGTCATGTTAACCCGACCACTTCTTACCCAGGAGCATGACGCACTGCAGGCAGATGCATGCCATGCTGTGCACATCATAACACTTGAGACAGGGTAATGAAAGATTATTAGGTTTCTGTCCAGCAGTGGTTCTCAAACGAAGGGAGCGGCCCCCTTCTGGTGGGGGGGGGATGACCTCAGATGACTGATTTTTGTAAGATAAACAATGCTAACCTTTATTTTTCTGAGGTTTTGTCTCTCGTCGTTGTTAATGCCTAATGCATCATTCCATGTGGTTGAACATGCATGCCACGCTGGTAAAAGCCAATACAGACCAACAACAGAGGAGGAAGGACTGCGTGTTCAAGAGGTGGGGGGGGGGTCATATTAAGAAGCCGGGCTCACCACAGAGTGCAGGGTTACCTGCTAGACTAAATCCAGATTGGTGGTGCAGGTTTCTGACGGGCTGTTTGGTGGGAGAGGTGCGCGCCGAGGCAATGGGGGTTCCTCCACGGGACATGGAGAACTCGGACACCGGGCCATCGTACATTCCCCTGGGCACCGCCCGCAGGACCGCCAGCTGCAGGAAGAACCAGAAGAAGAGAAACGATGAGCGGTGCAGAGAGACATAAGAAGCATAAGAGGAGGAGGGAGAAAAAAAGGATGGAACAAAGAATGACATTATGGCGTTTGGCATTACAAAACTCTGAATGCAACCGAGCCCACACCTGTTTAGAATTACATGGTTGTTTGTGTCCGAATGATATATGCATTTTTTCAGGAAACTCTTTTTTTTCCTGCCGGGAACCAGTTCCAGATCAACAGACACACACACACAAATACAAACACAGACACAGGAAGGCAAACTCTTTCACAGACCGGAGCAAGAGAGAAAAAAACAGGGCATTCAGAAGTTGTGTGCTTTAAATCAAGCTGAAACTCCATGTAGTGAACGGGTCATTGTGTGTCTGTGGCTCGGTGGAGACTTGGAGCCTCTGTGAAGAGTTAAAAAGAGACATCTGTGAATGAACAAAGCAAAATAGTGACTGCTACCAAGACAAACAGCACGCGGCTCCGTTTTCTCACCAGCAGCCGGATGCAAACGGCTACACTGTTAAACCAGGAGATTTCTAGGGCCATAAAAAGACGTTTAAAGTTTCCTTTAAAGTCTGCTTTCCCCGTTTTTAATGAAGTGGTTAAACTTATAATTGTAATAAACTCTTAATGCCCTGTGACCTTTGTTTCCAACGAGGTAAAGCAACTTAACAACCGCTCTGCTTGTGGTTTGAGGGAATATTACTGTGAGAGCCGTGTAATGTATTCCATCCAGATGCACTTCAACTTGGATTCTTCACAGTCTGATGTTATGTTTGTAATTTGTAAAACAGTTCACTTCACATTTAAAGTGTTGTTCCTCTTCACGTATTGTTACCGTCTTCTAACCCCGTTTGTTTTGGAAAAGACACTTTTTCTGTCTTTCTCATGTCTGAACACTAAATTTGAAGCCACAAGGAACTTCTAGTCTTCACTGTGAGGTCAAGAAAACAACAGACAGTTCAACACTTACATTAAACAAACAAGATGTAGAACAGTGATTTGCTACCTTAAGCGATTGTGTTTCTTTTTGACAGATTCTGCTGTTTCTCCCAGTTTAAAGTCGTTTGTGCTAAGCTAAGCTAGCCAGGTTCTGGTTTTTATATTGCGCTAAGAGTAGTGTAGGTCTGTAAATTGTTAGAAACTATAATTCCAGTTTAAATATTATTTCTACATTATTGGCTGTTGCTGTTCCTGTGACGTTCCGGTTACTGGAAAGACTCGGCTACCTTGTGGCCTTTCCTATAACAAGGGCAACCTGCCTAAACAACTTTTAGGCTCATTTTTAACTGTGGACTTTGGTAACTCTTTTACTGCGTGTGGTTGCTCTCTTTGGAAAGTTATCCATATTCAAAAAGCCATGATGACAAAGCCCTGACCACCCTCACTGCACAGTGCTTCAACATTTAGTAAAAGTGCAGCCGTCAGCCTGTGGCTGAACTCAGGAGGCTGATGTAAGACTGTATCTCCCCCAGAGCACATTTCACTGACACCATCTTTTCCCTCCCACTTTGAAACATCCTTGAAGCTTGTATCACAGCCCAAACTCCCACATGTCACAATCCAATTGACTTCTTATCTTCTGTAAATAATACATATAGGGTTTTTTCCAGTCTCATCTGTCAGGAACAGCACAGTACAAATCATATGCACCTTCCAGACGCAGTGTGCATCATCATCCTATGTTGTCACAGGCGTCAGGGGCAGTTTAAGGTTCAGTACCTTGGATGAGTTCCCTTCAGAATGCAGTGGGAGGGTGCCTGGGATCGAACAAGCGACCTTCTAGAGGTGGACGACCCTCTCTACCTCCTGAGCCACAGCAGCACAGTTTGACATGTGTGATTATCGAAAGCAACAATCATTCTTTCTCCCGAGTGATGAGCAGCATGATGGCTCAACCTTCTGTTCAGAGGAGCTTCAGCATGGATTATTTTTTACTTTATATGTTCAGCAACTTATTTTCTCTGTATCAGAGTTTGCCTTTCGTTTGGAGATTTGACAAAATGGCGATTACGGTGACAGAGTGCACATACTGGACCAGTGTGAAAAGGTAAAACCAGATTTACCTGCTTCCTGGCTTTAATTCGCTTGTAGGCAAAGTCAGGGAAGGCAGAGCAGGGGATGAAGCGGCCGGCGCCAGCGGTGGCGTGCAGGTTCCCGTCCTCCATCACAATCTTCCCCTGGCAGATCACCACTAGTGGGGCTCCACGCAGCTCCATGCCCTCAAAGATATTGTACTCAGCAGCCTGGAGCACAAACATAGAATTATTATATACCTGAGAGAGAAATCAGGTTGGCAGCAAAACAGTATAAATTAAGAAGCCATGAATAAATGGGATTATTACAAAGCATCAACAAAAAATTGCTCATTATAAATTATCAATTATATCTATAGGATGTGTAAATATACATTTTCACAAAAATCAAGACATTTCTATTTAAGAATAAAAAGCTCTGAGATGCACAAAAGATAATCGTGTTTATCAATTCTACACTGAAGCACAAGTTTAGACAAATGAAACGAATGAGAATCAGCAGAGGTTGGTTATCTGTCATGTGGTCACATGATTAAAATGCTTAAAATTCACCGGGCGTGGTTTTAAAAAGGAAATTCAATTTCACAGATTAAATCAAGTTTGAGAGAGAAAAAAACTAAAACGTAGACTCTTCAACCTTCCTGATGAAACAAAGGATGCAGGAGAGTCAGAGGACAACAGGGGGAGCTGTTTTTCTCTTCCACTCTCTCACGACCCCTCACTCATCACTTTGTTTCTTATTGACATAGCAACACCTGCCTCTCCCTCACTTTCCTTCTCTCACCCTCCTCCCTCCGCTCTCTCCAGTTGCCCGCCTCTACCCACTCATCCCTCTTCCCGTCTGTTTTTCCAATCCCGTCTTTCTCTTCCTCACGCATTCTCGCATTGTTTTCTCAACCTTTCGCTGTCCCCCTCCCCTCATTCCATTGTTGCTTATTTCCTCTACACACGGCCCTGTTTCTCTGCTGCCATCCAGATCCAGGCCAGAACAGGACATGACTACGACTCAGCGTGAGCCAAACATGATGTCATGCCTCGGCTGAGTGTGCGTTCCAAAAAAGTTGTGTTGCTGCCTGTTTTTGTCTGTGTGTCAGAATATCCTTATGTGCATGCATGCATTCATATAAAGAATAACAAGCGCTGCGGACCAGATGTTGATCTACCGATAACAAACGAAGACACAACGCAGTCTAAGTTATATTTAGTGAACAGGAGAAGGCATTCCTGAGTAAACTGCTCCTGTTTGGCCTCACATCAGACCGTCCATTAAGGTAGATTTATAGGAGTTGGGAGCTGCCGTGCTCCAGTTTTATCCTCCCTCCTTCTCTCTCTCTCTCTCTCTCTCTGCTATTTAATCTGGACTGAGCAGGAAATGAGAGGGGTGACATCATTAAGTAAGAAGCCACGGATCCTCAGTGGATGTACTCCACATTTGGAGAAGGCATGTTATTAGTCCAGTTCCCTGTTTCCGCTCCTCCTTATGGAGACAGAGCGATGTTCTTGCACTCCTGCTAAACAACGGCTAGGCCTTAAAGCAGGGGAAAGAAAAAATGACCAGATTTAACCTCATCATTCATACGACCAAGCTACAGAGACTGTTGGGATGTGGTTCACTCACTCATGTATATTTCTGTGAAAGCAGGATCTGTGCTCGAAACATTCATTTCCTGCCTTCTGGGTTTGGGATCCTCTATTACATTACAACCTCTAACCTCTAATGTCGGTGTAATGGTAGAAACCCCGTTACTCACATGTACCATGTTTCTTTTTTTAATAACTCTGAGGACACGACGGCTGACTCAGTATCATTAAGTGTAATTTAAGAGATACTTCTCAATGTGTTGTTTGAGCTGTAAACAAAATCAAATCACTTTTATTTGATGAAATACAATACTGCTGGTTTTAATATCCCATTTATGACCAAATGTATAAAAAAAAACTAGATTTACGGGTTAACGGCTCACGACGCCACCTAGTGTTTCAAACTGCCTTAGACCTTTCAGAGCCAATACTAACAGTGTGAACAATTTGGAACCTTCTCACGTCATGAATATTACATGTGACAAAGTTTACATCCCCTGCTACCAGCAACTGCTCCTGAGTCTGAATCCCATTTTCAAATCTACACCGAGACACAACATCTAAACCATCACATGGAAGTAGGGGGGGCTTTCAAGACCACGGCCAGGCCTTTCTAAGCATTTTAAATTTGCAGAGAAAGAAGCACTTTGGCCAAAACATCTCCGTAAGAGACTTTATAAGCTTGTTTCTGTTGCAGATGGTGAAGACTTTAAAGAAGGAACTTCTTGTAACTGCCGTGTAACACACACTACACTGACCTTGGAAAAAGTAACATTTAATTTGCTTACAATGATGTACTTCGAATGGAGCAACAGCTGCCCAATAACTCAAAATGCAGCCAGGTGAATAGAGTTTTCCAAATATGAATATATGAAAATCAAGTGGTCCTCCAGCAGGGACTGAAGGACGGCGACTCAAACCCACTGGCCAGGAACACAAGTATCAGAAAAGGACAAGTGGAATTTAAAGGAGGGCGTTGGTGGCTACGCTCCACTTCCACTTCTGATTCATATTGCGTGTTTCCCATGAATTTAAATGTTTTCTATCCAAATCCGTTTTCTACTAATGAAATAAGTAGTTGTCCAACAGGCAGCGTGTGCAGATGTTCCAAATCTCTCGGGCCTGAGCGAATACTTGAAATATTGTATTTACTGTAACCCAATCTGAACAACATTCTTTAAATCCACAATGGTTTTTCCAATCAGGTGAATATTTTGGATCAAATGAATGAGATATAGAGGAAGGAAATACCTCTTGATTAAACAGCACATCGATTCCCCTGGAGATTAATCTGTCAGAGTGTAGAGGGCGTTGTGGAAAGGGTTTGCAGAGTTTTCTTGTATTTTGGACAAACTGGTGTGTTTCATTAAATCTATATTTTCCAGATCATTAGTGCCAAGAGTTTTTTTGTATTTAGTGAAGATCAAATTGACGAGCGCTGGTCATGTGGCGAGTTCAGCGTGATTCGCATTAGTCGCGAAAATCCACAGAGACTGCATTTCCGCTGAGAGGAGCAATGGGCTTTTTTGACAAAAAGGCTAAAAAGGAATGTTCGCTCATTCTCTCTCTCTCTCTCTCTCTCTCTCTCTCTCTCTCTCTCTCTCTCTCTCTCTCTCGCTCTCTGTCTCTCTCTCTCACAGATGTTACTGTTATGTCATATCTCATATTGTGCCTTAATCCATCCCTGACAATCAGACCTCTTTTAACAGAATCTAATCTCCTCCCGCTCGTCTGATTTAGTCAGTCACATTTTATCTCTGCAAAAAAATGCTGCTTTGACACCGCTATCAGGATTTCTGTATCAATACCAGCCACCATGTTCTTCATGTAAAACAAAAACCTCAATGTCATTCTGTTTTCACCTCTACACCATGCTAGATTGATGGAGAAGGTGTGAAACAACAGGTTTCTACTGGTTCAAGTGTTAAAGAAGAGGATGAGGACAGAAGAAGGGCCGTAAATTGAGAGGTGTATTCCGACTGAATCAAATCCTCAGGCAAACTCTGATCTGTGCACTCACCGAGTTGTGTGTCTTGGCAGTGATGGTGCAGATGGAGTCCGTGTCCCAGATGACCAGGTCGGCGTCAGAGCCCACGGCGACCCGGCCCTTCCGGGGGTACAGGTTGAGGATCTTGGCTGCGTTGGTGCTGGTCACTGCCACAAACATGTTCTCGTCCATCTTCCCTGAAGTCTGGGTGGGAAAGAAAGGGAAAGCATAGATTTATCAAAAAGAAATGCATTACTTCATTAATCTTACATGCACGTTGATGTTTCGTCTAAATATAGCCCAGACAGATTAGTCATTACCTCGACCAAGGAGGTTATGCTTTCAAACATAAGGAATACACAAAAATTATCAGACGGATTCCTATGAAATTTCAAGGAAAAACCCATTTAGATGTTGGAGCAACATTCCTGATCTTCATCATTAAGAAACAGGGCGTTTTTCAACATTGCTGTGAATTCCTCGAGGAATAACAAAGAGATCTGGATGAAAAACAAACAGGAATGTTTATGGTTCAGATATCTAAGAGTGTGTGTAATTTGATGCAGCATATTTGAAGTGAGGAGGCCTTGGCGGAGGTATGCGCTCTCTGAATGCCATTCTACTGTGAATATATCATATGCAGCAGGAGCTGGATTCATAACATTCTCATGACCGTCCATGGGGATAGAGCTATCATGGATCTGTGCAAAATTAAAAGAGCAGATCTGAACAGCACCTCAGAAGGCTGCATTCAGTCCAAGTTTAGTGAGAGTGTCGTTTTTGTGTGTTCACTGCCCAAAGGAAATTGATTTAGTTTAACTTTCTAAAAGCCTGTCAGTCCACAGCTGTCTGAAGCAACGTGTTTCCAGTCCGTGAGCGGTGCACTAATGCAGTGACGACTAAAGAGCAAGAAGGAGAACAAGAGAGAGTAGTGTGTTTGATCCAAAAGCTGCAGAGAGGAAGGAGAGAGGGAGGAGGGAGGGAGGGAGAGTGATAGCTGAGCGATGAGGGAAAAATACTGATCTTACGTGATCATAGTAAAAAGACGAGAGAACAAGAGCGTCCTTATTAAAAAGAGAAAGAAACCGCACAGATGAAAAAGATGTGGATTTTTTTACAACAGCAGCTTGAAGAGGAAAAGAGATCAACAGATGGACGACTTGGCAAAAGATGGGCCTTAGACAATTTATGAAGGAGGAAGAAGAATAACAATGTGAGCTTCTTCTTGTTTGTTTTCTTTCTGTTCTTCTTCTTCTTCTTCTTCTTTTCCTCCCCTGTTTTTAAAACCTGGAGGAGGAAGAAACAGAAGCCCTCTGAGTGCTCTCCTCACCACAGCTTTGTCCCAGATGAGGGCCATTCGCTCCTCCACCCCGTTGACACCCTCTGGGATTTGAGTGAAGTCATCCTTGCCGATGGCCTTCTGGGCCACGCTGAACGTACAGTGAGCGCTGCCAGTCACACTCAGGTCGCCGCTGGCCGAAGAGGAAACACAGAGAAACACAGAGTTAGGTTGAAAAGTTTGCGATCGGGGGAGCGGTGATGTTTGTTTACTCGAGGCACAGCAACACGGTACAAGGACTGGGAGCAATTGAGACACACGCCCGGTGCCAGAGTTTGTCCTTCCAGCACAAACCGTTACTAATGTTTCCTGTTTCCATTCGACTAACTCACTCAACGCCACCCCCCCCCCCCAGTGTAACAACTCCTGAGCTATCATAGCGTAGTTTTATTTTCTAATTCCGAATACAGAGGTCATACTTGACCTCTGTATGTACAGGTAACATGTAAAGTGGTATTACTGTTGTTGTGACACGTACCTTGACAGCAGTGTGTTCAGGTAGTCGGGAGTGGTGGGATCCGGGCTGAGGGGGGGGGATGTTACAAAAGAAGCTGCCTTGGCCCAGTTCTTGCTCCAGTAATGCGTCCCGTCAGTCCCCAGGCTGGCTGTGATTGGCTCCCCAAACACAACATTTCCTGGAAAAAGGAACGAAGGCAAAAATCCGCGTGGGTATCAAATGTCGAGTGGATCAAATTGATTTATTTTAGGGTTGCTTGGCATCGACGCTGATTAATTTGTCGGCGGTTTAATCTGGCTAAAAGCTCTGGTAATTCAGCTGAGTGTTTGCAGGTGAGGAACTCTGCCTAATCTGCACTCAGCCAAACTTCACCCCTGGCAATGTGCAAATTTCACTTTGGCTCATTTGTAGCTGAGCCTTTATTTCCAATGCCCGGCCGAGCAGAGCTTGATTCATGTCACTAACACTTCTTCATGTTCTCGCTCAGACCGCAATGTTCCATGATCCAAATAAAGGTGAAAAGCCTTTAAAGGCACCTGATGGCTGTTTATTAAATCACGGAAAACTCCTTTATACGTCAGCACTCTTCCTTTTCGAACTTTTTCCTGGACTGTACATTTCACAATCCATCACGGCCAGTGGAACCATTTGGGTCACCTGTGCTCTTCACTGGGACTGTGAGGAATCTGCTGTGTGACATCTGAGAATAGAAAATCATCCGTTTATATTATGTCAAGCAGAGTCGAGAGCTGAGGACGTCTGCAAACCAGAGACAGAAACATTATATTATCGGGGCATAAGTGCAGGGAAACTGGGACGTGCACCGCAAACGTCTAAGAAAGTCGATAAATGACCAAAACCTATGAGTGGAGGTGAATTATGTCAAAGTTATAATGTGCAGCATATTTTTTATTTCGATAATTCAACTCTGATGTAGTGTTGCACTTTTACCCTCCTAGACCAACCAGCAGATATGCATTTAAGTGACAAAAATAAAGCTGAAGGAGAAATACTCAACTTCATTTTTTTCTCATATTTGAGTGAGAATCTGTATATTGAAGACTTTTCATTATAAAAAAATGGCCCTTACTGCAATACTTCTCTTTTTTGATGCACTATATACTACAACACTGCAATATCAACAAAAGTCAGTGGCTGATACTGGGATTGAGCAATTAAAAAAATCTGTCAAGGATAAAATCTGTTCCTGTTAATCCAAATCCCTTTTTTTTTATTAATCCGCTGTTGGTGATGCTCTTATTCACTTGTTATTTGCTACTATTATGTAACTGACATGTAAAATACACACAAACCAATTGTTTATTATCATAAAACATATCATTTCATTTCTTGATGCTCGCCGGATATAATAAATTGTATACGTCTTTACCTTTTTTGCGGGCCTGTGAGATGATGTCAGCGGCGCTCTTGCTCATGACCCGGGTCACGTACAGAGGACAGTTGGTCTGGCTGGCGATGGTGATGGCACGAAACACCGCCTCTGCCTCCAGCTACAGAAGAGACGGGACATTGTGGTTGGTTATAAAACGTGTTTCCCATCGATGCTTTCTCAAATAAACTTAAAATAGCTCAAAAATTTGAATAAGTCATGATGTACTGCACACATACACTAATAACCTGCAATAGTAAAAATCCAGCGCTCTGAGACACAGAAAGGAAAAGGGGCAAAGATTGCTGTCTCCACCAGGGGCTCGTGTTTTATACGGGGGGGGGGACAGTTTCACAGACTGATATTCACATGCACTAACATGCTTCAACACCAACATGCTGGGGGACTTCACTCTCATTACTCCACTATAGCTTTACATGGAAAAAAAGTTGGTGGCTGATATTTTTAGGTTTAAAATGTATTTTTTAAATTGTATGTAAAATGAATTAGAAAATAATATTTACAATGACATTTTGTTTTCATTTTGTTGGTCAGTCACAAATGTTTATATTGTGTAATCTGAATAGCTTTCCACCCAGAGGAGCGTAGTGGTGGGATTTATGACTTATGCATAATTAGTGGATGGTTTTGCATGACGGAGCCTGAGTTCTTGTTTCAGTCTGACCCGGCTGTTTCCTTCATGTCTCCTCTAGTTTGCGAGGTGACGCCAACCACACTGATTATCATGCACCGGACATCGATAAAAACATTAATCCGACTTTGCCTCTGCTCAATTAAATTATGTCTCCAAGCTTTTGATTCTTAACACTCAACGGAAGTGCGTGACAGTGGGACAGCATCACCCTGCTGCACCACTGAGTGGAAAAATCCCAGTCGAGCCAAAGGCCGACGGGAGCGCATGGCTTTCATTTCGCCTTTTGTTGAAGGAGCATTAGCGGCAACAGTTTGCGGGAACCGAAGAATTTTCACCCACCGTCTCTAAACGAGCCTGAAACCAAATGTTCGTAACGAGAAAAACGTGCGAATGAAAAGTCTGCGAGAATCTTCACGAACAGCGTGTGTGTGTACGTGAGGCCACAACTACATCTTAGTTAGTGTCTTGAGATTCAAATCTGATGATTTGAAAGAGTTGGAGCCAAATGGCAGAACATATACTCGCATGAGAAACTACCAAGGTGTTCACACACATGGAAATAGACAATATTATAATAGAAACTAAGGCTATTTATCTTAAATAAATGACTACAAGCTTTAAGTCATTTAATATATTCACTGTATCGGTATATGAAGTGAGTGTGTGTGTGTGTGTGTGTGTGTGTGTGTGTGTGTTTGTGTGTGTGTGTGTGTGTGTGTGTGTGTGTGTGTGTGTGTTGTACCTCTTCCGGCCTGCTCAGCACGTGTCCCTCTGGTCCAGTGATACCCATCTGCAGCATGCGAGACTGCTCCTGTTGAACAAACAGGGAAAAAGTGTTATGGGATGTTAACAGCAGCTTTAACATGTGGATCAGGTCCCACACAAACGACTATGTGACCCCTATAGAGACACTTAGCTTCCCTGATGTCACCATGGCTGCTTTATTAGGAGGAGCTTCCCCAAAGAAAAGATTTGTTTTGAGCAATTAAGGAAAGTTGTAGGTTTTATTCTCACAAAGGGGCAAAATATATCAAATACATCAACGTATAAACTTTACATCAGAGAGGATAGAGGATGAAGTTGTTCTTCTTCTACTAATTCCACTGAGTGGTTAGATGAAGGCAAAATATCACTCATAGAAGGTTCAAAAAATATATTAATAACATATTAATTAATTCCATGTGCAATGTTACTAATGTGCAATGGCTTTTAGTCATAGTTTTCCTCCATCATGCATCTAGAGACCCTTTATTGTCTCTGGGTTAAAACATGTCCTCTGAATCCCACTCTGGTCTAAACAAAGGCCCCTCTATCTCAGGAGCTCTGCGGTTAAATCTGGTCAGAGCATCATCTACGGGCTGAGACGTTTCTGATCTTAAACCTGATGGAAGTCAGACTTTGGTCTCCAAGGCTGGAGAGGACAGCTGGGCTTTGCAAAGAATCCGATCCAACACACACACACACACACACACACACACACACACACACACACACACACACACACACACACACACACACACACACACACACACACACACACACACACACACACACACACACACACACACACACACACACACACACACACACACACACACACACACACACACACACACACACACACACACACACACACACACACACACACAGTGACAGGATCCAGACATGCTCTGGAGCTCTGACTAACAACCAACCCTCTCAATCCACCAACTTTTCACGGTTAATTCACCTTCATCCGTCCACAAAACGGCGGGGCCTTGTATAAACTACACCCACACACTACTGTCCAACACAAAGCACATTCTCTCCCTCAACCGGCGAGCGTGTGTTTAGTCTGCCGGTGGTGAGATGTGCTGCGATAAGGTCGGGACCCGACAGGTGGACTGACGTGAGATAAACTGAAATAAATCACACTAAAGCGAAACAGATAGCAGATTTGGACCCGAGACAAGTGATTAAAAGCAAACGAGGCAGTGGAGAGAGGAGGAGGAGGGGGGGGGGGAGGAGGAGGGAGAGAAGTAGACATGTTTGAGAGGCCTATCCGTTGGGTTTACCTCAGCAATGATCTCGCCATTCTCCGCGTGGACCTGGGCGACACCGCCCCGCTCCGCCAAGAAGGTGAAGACCTCGTAGAGCTGGTGGAGAAAACACATTAACAGAGGAAATCAAAGTTTGTCATCCGATCCAAATGTTTACACAACCATGAGACACTCCTTTATTTTAAACGGAGGGGGTCGACCATAAGCCACTCTTTACAGGAACCTGATAATCAACATGATGCCAGTGCACCGCGACACGCTGCAATTATCTTGTGTGGTCTCCAGAGGCGGTCGAAGTCATGTGGGACGAGCTGCAGTTGTTGCTGCATGACATCAGTTTTTTTTTCAAGCTGGACTATTTCAGTTGCCTCATGGGCTCCTCTGACCAACGGAATTAGCCACAGCTGCATGAGAAACACGGAGGAACCGGCCTCACAGCGCCTGGACGCACACTCTGTGTTTCACAGGCATCACACTGAGTTACACTATGGACTCAAAATACATCATCTGCTATGGGTTACACAAGGACGGGGTGTTTCAGGAGAGAGAGGAACCAGATTCATGCTTTGCTTGAACTATAATTCAATTTGGAAATGGTGTTTTACGGTGAATTCCAACGGTGGGTCGTAGTTTACTCTCCTTTTCTGAACTTGAAGCCAAACTGTTGCCATGTTGTTTTTGTCTTTACGACCCTTGTGCAACAAGGCACGACCAATCCAGTTTCACAGCCAGTCAGCCAGGATTCATTGTATTGATTTTTATTTGCTACACAATAAACTCTACATTTCACACCAAGTGAAACCAAGTGAAACCAAGATAATCTATGTTGGCATTGCAGCCACACACACACTGAACCACACAGGCTGTGTTTGTGCATGTCTGGCAAACTAAATGTTCAAGTGTACCTCGCTGTTGGTCATCTGGTAGTAGTCCTTGTAAGCCATGTAGACCTGGAACGAGTTCACACCTGTGGAGACACAAGGATTCAACACGATGGAGAAGAGGTGAAAGGTCAGAGGTCAAATCCCAAATCGAAAAATGATATTATATTTAGAAGTAAGTACCATAGTTTATCTAAATTAAAGGAGACATGTGTTTTTTTTCAGTTCAGTATTTGTGAATGTAAAACTTCTGCCTGTCACATGACTTCATAGGGCCAAACATTTACTTAATGCACGCCTGGCGACTAGTCTGACACGCACACTGATAAACATTTCCAACACACACTCGGCTGATCAATCACAACAGAATGCACCAGTTGGCCAATTAGAGCAGACTTATCTAGGGGGGGGACCTTAAAGAGACAGGAGCTAAAACCAAGCATTTCAGACAGAGGCTGAAAAGAGGAGCTGCAGCAATGAACACGATAGGCTGCCTTTAAGTTCATATTGACTTTTCATACGTGTGTGAGATACTAATTGTACTATTGCAACAACTGTGACGACATTTCGGAGACAATTTAAAACTTGTAAATCTAAACACGGCATCGCCGCCCACCTTTCTCCTTGATGAGGGTATCCATCTCCTGCTTCACGCTGTCGTTCCAGTGGGTGACGTCCACATGGAGGGAGTAGTCGCAGCACGACTTCTCGTCGGCCCACTGCCTCCACTGGTCGTAGGCCTCCATCAGGCTACTGCCGGGCTCCGGGAGCACGTGGTCCACTGGAGGAGAGAGGACAAAGGGATGAGGACGGTAGATGAGTGAGAGGGAGATGAGTGAGAGGGACACAAAGAGGGGAGAAGGCAGGTGACGTGAAATGAATAGACGAACAAAGAGGAGACAGAAATTAGGAGGGGGGGGGGGGTCGGAATAGTCACACGTAGGAAGATGATGACAAGGTGATGTCAGGATTTGTCTGCTCCTGCTCCCATACCCTCCCTCTATTGTTGATCTTGCATAACAAGCTGTCTGTCTGAGTTCCTGCAGAGCTCAGCCTGCAGCGAGCCACAGTGTCAGATGTCACATTACATTTCGAACATCTTTGTCTCGGTGTGTCCTTGAACTATCCGGGGACACTTCTATCGGGGGGGTATTTTTGTGGAGCTTTTACACCGTTACATAACCATAGTAATTTTTTATAGATTACAGCTTGACACTAAAGGGGATTGGGGGATATTGGATAATGTGTGTGCTTAAAACTCAGTGGAGCGTATGAACATAACATTTCTAGATGCATTAAGCTGAAACATCAGTTAGAGTAGTCCCACAAAAGTAAATTGAGTCAATTTATGACCTCCATCAAGGACGTTATGGTTTTGTCTGAGTTTGTTTGCTTGATTGTTAACAGGATTATACAGAAACTACTCAACTGATTTCCATGACATTTTGTGGAAGGGCGCAGCTTGACCCAAGGACGACCCCATTCAACTTTAGTGTGGATCCGGAGCAGAGCTTTTATGGATCTTGAACAAAACCCTGGCGTGTTTATAAGGAGTGATATCAATGATTGTGTGAAATTTGGTGCAAATAAATATAAAAATCTGCAATATAAAATGTTTAATGTGGTTTCATACAGGGACGTATTCGCTGGTCCACTGAAACAAACGTTTGCACTGGTGCATGTTTGTCGGATCAATCTTCTAAGTCAGCTTTCGAAATGAGTTGTGCACAAAGTAAATCCTCCTCGTGCACAACAGTATCACAGTGCACGGAATATCCGGCTCCATCTTACTCAGCTCTAATACAATAGAGCCTCCTGCTGCTTCGCCACCTGACCGGCTTCTTCATCTCATTAAAGACGACCCGATCTGCTTATCTAGTCTTTGCACGTTAATAGGATTGAGCTGGAAGAATGGCGCCCACCGAACAAAGCAATTGTTGTGTACCGCGCCAACCGAATGAGCCAGTGTTTTTGTTTTCACTTCTCTGTGCACCAGCGCGCAGACACAACATCATCTGGCGCTGGAGGAAGACCGTGAATGGAGCTGCCTGACAGTAGCACGCCTGTTGGTGACTGTGCACAGAACCACGGTGGCAGATAAGCAACAGAGCAGCAGCCAGCTCCAAAGAAGTTAATGGTGCTAATGAGACTCTGGTATATACCAGCTGTTGGCTGTGATAGCGTCTGGTCTCATGAACTGTGCACATGCACAAACTCACACTGTACGCGGACGTGCACGAGGACACGCACTGGTGCTCTATTTCTGTGGGATTAGTGTTTCTCTCCGTGCCCCCCCCCGTCTCCCCCTGTCTCCCCTCCCCAATGCTATCCCCCTCACACTTAGTCTTTTGTGCGCTCCTCTTTTGGAGAGCTGCCCAAAACACAGAATTCCCATTCCCTTTTTCCTCAGTTGGGGTCTCTCTCTACCTTCCCTACCCCCACCCCCACCCCCACCCCCGACCCCCTCTGTGTGTGTGGAAGCTCCTTTGCCGCAGAACCTCACCGATCATGGTCGTGCCCCCGGCAAGAGCGGCCTTCGATCCCTGAGCGAAGTCGTCCACGGTGGTGGTTCCGCGGTACGGCATCTGGAAGTGGGTGTGGATGTCGATGCCGCCCGGGATCACCATCTTGCCCTGGGCCTCCACGGTCTTCACACCACCGGGCACGATCAGGTTGTCTCCGATCTGCCTGTTGAGGGAAAAGGATTTGGTCAGAATTCTATGATAATGCTTTCACACTTTGCTGCTTTTACTAAGCAATGACAATCAAATTATGTTGATACATTTCGAAATAAATAAACATCAACAGTGGGGGTTTTTCCTGCTGGTCCAGCCCAACATTTGCCAAGAGGAGTTTCTAAAGCAAAAACAGGTTTTAAAATGACCCCAACACAAAGTCAGCCAACCTCGAAGCAGCACATTGTCACCATGTCAACACATCAACATTTCAGCGCTGATAAAAATCAAAAAGAAAAAAACACCCTGCTGTTGTTCAGAGTTTATAGAGGGGACAGTCCAGACAGAGGAACAGGCCAAGGCAGTCCTCTGGGTGTTTATTATGCAACACCAGCCTTCCAGTGGGCGCCTCTCTCTGAGCTGCCCCTCAGTCGGGCAGCAGGGACAAAGGGTTTATAATTGGAGAATCGAGTGGGAACATTACTGGGGGGGGGAGGACTGACTGATTCAGGAGAAAGGAAACTCGGCCTCTTCTGGCAGAGACAGAATTTGAGTCCAGTGTGGCTGTTCATCACTATTAACTACAACCTCCCTGTGTTGTAGGTACATTTTATCTAGAAGTCACTGTTATGTTCAGTTGTTTTACTTTAACCTGTAAACTTCCCTTCTATAGACTCTATATAGACCTCTATGTATATTTTGTGCAGTGGCTACTGCTGTCTCGGTCCAGAGTTTCAATGTTCGCTCCATTACTATGGGTATTCTGGTTTCCTCCCACAGCCCAGAGATGCAGGTCAGGTTAACTGGAGACTACTTTTCCTGTAGATGTGAATCTGAGCATGAATGTTGTTGCGTTGTTGATGGACGGGCGACCTGTGCAGGGTTTACCCCGTCATTCACCCAATAAGAGCAGGGATTGGCTCCAGCCACCTCACGACCCCCATGGATGGAAGACTATTGGTTAAGATGAGACTTTACCTGCAACCTCTGATATTTGAGCAGAGTCTGTTTATAAGGATGGACGACGTGATGGCTCCCTAAAGGTGAACCCGAAACGTCTCAATCTCCACCTGGTGGCCGGCTGCAGTAAAGGTCATTAATCCCATCTCCTCCATGTTAATGAATGAGCCAAACTTGAACGGCTCATTTAAAATGTTGCCCTGTCAATGAAGTTGCTAAATTGGATTTTATTTCATTATTTGATTTTATTGAACGTGTATAAACTGACTTGTGATTGGTCGAGCGTGTGTTTTTGCAGGACCTCACTTCTGTGGCTATAATTTATGACGTGATTCTTGGATAGCGGAAGAATTTGGAAACATGCCTTCATCTTTATATAGAATCTAGGTAATAGAGAACCATGACCATATACAGATATTTCCAGGAAAACGACTCTGACGGAATTTCACTCTTGACATTTACACAAACTCATCTGGACAATCCATTGGATGGATTGAACAACCTGTAACATATTGTACATGTCTAGAAGAGTTACATGTTTCCGTAATAGCTGCAGCAGCCATCTGTGCTCTCGTAAGAACGACGCTGTTTAACGTGAAGGAGTTGGAACATATGAGAAACAAGTTAACTGGACTAAAGGACAGTGAATGGAGGATTTGTCTGAGCTGAGGAATGAGAGCAAATGGGGACGGAGCAGAAATGAGGGCAGTGGATGACTTACTTAATGACGCCATCCTCCATGTAGATGTCGGCATGGAAGGACTGGTCATCGTTCACGATCCTCCCGCCCTTGATCAGAAGCCTGTCGCTCTGCAGAGAGAATGATGGGAGGGGGGGGGGGGGGGAGAAGAAGAGACAGTAGAGTTTAATCAGATGTTCTTGCAACAAAGACCCAGTTTGGGCAGGCATCATCTCCCAGGGTGAGTATCAGCCAGATCGTTCCGGGTTCTAGATTTGGAATTGAACAATGCTTCCCTATTTCTCTGTCATTAAATATTATCCTTCCCTTTCCCCACACGGAGGAGAAGGACAATGTTTCATTCATTCATTCATTCATTCATCCAGAGTTTGAAAGAGACAGGGCATGTTTGTCGCTGTTGTCCCAAGTGGACACACCACGCACAGTTCGGCTGTGGACAGGACCACACACTGTCGTCTCTCCCCCTGTGGTCTTGTGTAGTGAAGCCGATTGACTCCAGCTGCAAGAATAACCCATATTTGTATCCATGTTTTCTTCACACTCGTGCTCACTGTTGTGCTTGATCGATTATTCAGGAGCAGATAAAAATCAGCCAATATGAACCAGTCACAGACATATCGCAGATTTGCAAACTTTTATTTTATGTCAAAAAAATGGCATAAAAGATGTGAATTCGTGTGTATATTATTATTATTATTATTATATTTATATATTGCTAAAAGAAATTACGTTTATTTTCTTCATTCAAGTTCAAAAGGTTTGGTTGTATTTGTGTTTTATTTGCATTTATAGTCATTAAATAAAGGCTATGGTTGAACTGTAAAATATTAAGCTTCAATTTCCATTCTTGCTCACAAAGGTTTGATAATGACATCTAAGGAATCACTGCAAATTTTCGTATATATACATATGTCTATAAAATAGTTTAACTATAAAACTATAGTAGTTTTTAACAACATCAGCCACTTTGATCAGTGTCGATCAAGTGAGTCAAACAAATAAGATAAACCTCTCTCCGCCCATGACGCCCTGATAGGTGTGGCACAGTGAAGCCATTTTAAATTGAACATGCAATGACTGTCATTATTGTTTGTTAGTCTGGCTCTGTGTGTTCGTTGTTTTCTCTCTGTGTGTGTTTTGTCTGTGTACGCAATAGAATAAATTATAAAAGATTAAAAGTTAATTCGGTTACTGGTTCTCAAATTGATGGTTGTTTTCATCTTCTTCATTTTGACTGTCACAATGCAGCTGCCTTCAACAGATAGTAAGTGGTGAACTATACTGATGAATATGTTCCAGTCTGATCACGTCAGCGTATGCTTTACAAACCAAACATCATGTTTTCCACGGTGATCCTGATAAAAGCATAATTCTGTAATATGTTTTGGGATTATTTGTTGGATTATTTTTCTCTCAGACACAACAGATTACATCTCTCACTGAAAGAAACGTCCTGAAGCCTCAGAGAACAAGAAGCATCAAGTTATGATAAATCATTATATTCAATCTTTACAGCAGGAGATGATATTCATGGAGAGACTGTAACTTATAAATGACCTGGACCCCCCATGGTGATAACGTATGTGTGAAGCTGCAGGACACAGAAGTGAAGCTGCTTTTTTACCACTGATCACAGATTAACATCCAAACAACCTTTATCCAGATCTGGTTGTGCAACAGAATCTGTGGCTGGTATTTTCTCAGTTAAATCCATTCATCTGAGAGATTTATTATATTTGACACTGTGGATTATTGATCACTTTACGAGGCAGGATATTAATAAAACATCTGCATTAGGAACTAACAATCCCTGAATGTGACCCCCCCCCCCCCCCCACACACACACACAATGTATCTACAGCACAGTAATGTCTGAGGGAGCCTTCAGCCCTGAGTCTGGTAATGTGGTGTGATCGGGGCGTTGCCATGACATCACAGTCGGACATCAAATCTGCTGCTGCTGCTGCGCCAAGGACTAACTCTGTTGTCATGGCGACTGCAGGGAGAGACAGAGAGAGAGAGAGAGAGAGAGAGAGAGAGAGAGAGAGGAGGGGAGAGCGGGCCTGGTTTTGCTGACTTATTGGACGGCTGCTCGGGTTTCAACTGGCTGCTGCTGCTGAACAGGGCGGGGGACAACATGGGCGGGGGGGGGGGTGATGGTTTGTAGACGGGTACTGGTGCAGCTGGTTGGTTGAGTCGTCTGTGAGTTAACTGTTTATACTTAATCAGGGCAGGAAGGATTTCTAGATTTGATCAAATACTCAGAAATGATAATTCATAAGAATATGCTGTTTTTATTTCATCTAATTTGATTCTGGACTGATTTTATTTGGGTTTAATTTGCTAACTGAAGACATTTCCATCAATTCATGTCATTTCATTAACCATCAATTTAATAGAACTGCTATTTCTAGTCCCAGTAATATGCTATTATGCAGGTGTGTGGTGGAGGCAGTATGATCTGACATGTCTGATACCTTCATGACAGTACTGTATGCTGCTTCTGCTCCTTACCCCCCCCCCCCCCCCCCCACACACACTGTTCACTTGTATTCATGTATGACATGTGGAGTAGTTCTCCTAGCAGGATCCTTGTTGCTGCTCTGATCCCTCAGGGGTTCACTCTTTTCCCCCATTTTTAAGCTCTGCATAAGTTCTATAAGTTCAGTCGTTTATCAAGCATGAAAGATTTAACATGTGTTGGCTTCAGCTCAAATTGGTTTAATTATGCCAAGTCTGACTGTAGGAAGTCAATTAATTAATTTCATTACAGGGATCAATCAACTGTTTATTTTCTAGATTAATAAATTAATGGATTTGTCCATAAAACATTGAAGAAATAGTCGTGAGTGCCCGCTGTAGACCGTGACGTCAAGAAAAGAAGATGTTTGCTGCTTTTCATCTTGGAAAAGATCTGATCAACAAAGTATCCGCTGGTTAAATTTAATCTGATTGATTTGAACCGCTGCCGCTCTCATATGAGATTACAGCTCAATGAATCCATTGTGAAAATAATCATCGGTTACTGCCTGTCAACAGCAGTCTGCTATGAATAACCAGGCAATGTACTGGAGGAACAAGTTATTGTGAAAAACAATAATATTAGCTTGTTCCTCTGTCCACTCTCAGCATAATGGATTCCTGCAGAGAAGACAGACTTCTCTATTCTCCCTTCAGCACATGTGTGAGGAGATGTCTTGGCTGCGGACCCGTTATTTCATCACTGCAATGAACTGCAGCCACTCCTTCACATGTCAGAGGAAAAGAGCAACGAGCATAATACGGTTTGTCTGTAGCTCGAGTGAAACAAGCTTCATATCTGCTGAGCTCATAATACATGTGTTCCTGCGCCTGTGTGTGTGTGTGTGTTGGTGATGGAGTGGTGTGAAACAGAGCCCAGGCAACCACACCCTGAAGCAGCACATTACAACACACCGTCATCACTGGCTGGAAACGTAGCACCAGCATAGATCATCGCTGCAGAGAGCACATGGCGCACGCTGCACTAAAACTGTGGTTCACAGGGAGGAGAGAACAGGGAGTGGATCCTGATACCTTCATCTCTTTCATGGAGATGACGTGTAGGATATTATTTTTAGCCTGACGTAGACGAGAAACGCTTCAGATTTCATCAAAGTCTGCAGCTTTAAAACGCACAAACCATGAGGACTGACAATGCTCGGCAGCGTTATTGTTTCTGTTGAATTGTTTGGTGATCACACAATTGTGCAGCCATGATTTATCAATTAATCAATTAGTTGAAAATGAGAACAATTGATATATCCTCCCATTGTCACGTGTGAGAACTGAACCAGACCCGGCTTGTTATCTGTACTTGAAAAAATAACTAAAATTATCAATTGATTATGAAAATAGCTGATGATTAATTTTCGGATTATCGACTAATCAACTAACTGATGCAGCTCAAGCAACCAACAAATAAATATTAAACTTGCAGCTTTCAGTCTAGTTAAAACAGTGATAAATGCCTCACAGCAAACTGTTTCACTGCAAAATTATCAAATGTAATGATTTAATGCAATAGTAATTCAACAGTGAGTTTTTATCAGATTTATGATACCGCAGTGAGGGGTGTGCCCTTATGCATGGGTCCCTTGCACACACGCACACACGCACACACACACACTCCTTTGTCAACTACCGCCCACTCTCCTGACTGGCCTATAACAGCATGCAGGAGACTGCAGTCATTGGACAATCAATAGAGCTTTCCATTTCCATTACAACCCAGCAACTGTCTGATTCCCCCGTTAATGCATCTGCCAGTGAAAATACATAATGAACTTAACTGTTCAACTGCATTTTATATAAGTCTTCAGTATTTTCACATCCAAAGCAAATGCTGAAATCCTTTCAACACCTTAAATAATGATGCAGAAATAGGATTTTAATAGTAACATTCGTATCCAACCTGTCACACCACATATAACTTGAATCTATGCGGTGGTGCTGTTTGGCAAACTAACAGCACATTATCTGAGACAGGAGATTTTTCAATAAAGCCTCTTGATCACACTCAAAGAATCTAAACGCAGGCAGCATTTATTGAGGGGTGGGGGGGGGGGGGGGGGCTGGTTCCCTGAGAGCCTCGAACTGTCTCGTTCACAGACGTTCAGGTCCTTCGGCCACAAACAGCAACATATTACACTTCAGTAATTCATAGAAGGCATCGCAGGAGACAGCTGTTTCCCACTGCCGCCACAGCTATGTAGTGGATGTGCCACAGGATTCTGTCGTTTCATTTCCAAATATGATTTCTAATTATTTCTGCATTATTCTACATATTTAATTCACTTTAAATGGGGCTCTGATGGTTTCGTGTAACCGCGTCGACAGGAAGTCATTAACTTTTCACAGTTTTCTCCACAAAGTAACAAAACTACAGCGACCGTGTAACCATGACATCGCTGGAGTTAAACTGCCTGTGCTATTTTGTGGTTGAGGGAATAACACAAACCGTTTGTCAAGACATGAATGAGACAACACTTTGACCAGATACCACAACCGTTGTGGTGTTTTGATTTTTTGTTGTCGTTGCAACCCTAGTTTTTGACGAGGAAGACTTCATTCTGTTCAGTGGCTGTGGTGGTGGAGCCCCGAGTCTGAGATGACACCGTACGACCACAACCATTTCAAGATGGAGGATCTGGGTTCGCTCGATATGAGAGTCTAGATAATCACTATGTGCAACTAATGACAGGCTTTAATCTTGATGAGAAATGAGGGTGAACAAAGCATCATGAATCCTTATTGAGCTGCTATTACAAAGCATTTCCAGCTCCTGACTGCACTTACATGTTATCTGGATTAAAACATTTACACAGGGCGTCGGTGGTGTTGATCCTGATTTGCTCCGACCTTCCAGGGTCACTGACCATGTCCTCGTTTTGTCAGTCATGTCACTGTTACACCAGATAAGTGTTTTAAAGGGGGGGGGGGAATCTCAGTTATAATGAACTGTACAGACGCAGGGTAGAACCAATAAGAGTCAATATGCATTATGCTGCATTCACATGTCATATTCTGACATGGAAGGATTCAGTTATTCCAAAGTGGTTAGCGCTCATGCTAGCCTTTGTCACACCAGATCAATGAATTTATATTGTGTTACGTGTTTGTGCAAGTTGCAATGCATACATATACAATTTGCTGAATGCATTGTGTTAGTACTGGGCTTAATTTTAATATAATCACCCACATCTGTGTGTTTTGCTGCTAACGTTATCTCGAAACATATTTTCACCGAGCAACCTATATTGTTAGGGGAGAAAATTCTTGATATGTGGGCTTAGCTGTGTCCTGCCTACAAAACAAACTGTGCTAAACAACACAACTTTAAATTAAAAAAATATTAAAATCCTTTATAATAGACTTTCAGTTTATTTGAACCCTGAACCCTTACACGTAAAGAAATATCTTTGGCTTCAACGATCACTAAACCTTCACTTCCACACTTAATGACAGTGTGCGTGCGGGACTGTAACCTAATCTCAGTGTTTTGGAGCCGGGTAAACAGAAGAGGATTTGGTGTTTTTCTACGGAAAGTCACTGAGCACAGGATTTCTTCCCCCGACAAATTAGGACAGCCGGAGGAGGATTACTGCGAACGTCATGCTAACGTTACAACTGAACAACAAATCCTTACAAAAAGGGTTTATCCCAGTTTGCAAAATTAAAAATGTGGATGGTTTGGGTTGACTGTGTGATTCAAGCTGCTTCACTCCTCTGATGAGTCTCAAGGTTTGAAGTCACTGGAGAAAGTAATAAGAAAGAGTTTTTACAGTCGCTGACAATTCTGGCAACAAAGTCATTTTGAGTTCACGTCACGAGAATATCTTGACAGACCAAAGCACCAAAAATAGAGCACTTCACACTGCACAGGAAACTGTCATTTTCTTTTACACAAGCCAGCACAGCAGGAATCCAAAATAGACGGCAGGATGTTGTTCATGTACTGCCCGGCCACTGAGAAAGTTTTTTCCAACCTTCCACCAGACAGCAGAGGGGAGAATTGTCATAAACCGGGATGGAAACGCACAATAACCACTCATCCTCGGTGCTCTATACGTGGGAATGCTCCTGGAAAAACCTCCACAGCTACACAGGAGAAGGTCTGCAGGGTCCTGGGAGGACATTCGTCAGGGGCTGCGACAGGCAGGGCTGCGTGGGCGGGGGAGAGCGGCGAGGGGGCGGGGGGGGCAGGCCGGGAACCACTGGAAGAGGAGAGTCATCCTCAATGTTCACCAGTGCCTCCGCTTCAGCCCCTGTTGCCTAGCGAGCAAAAAATATTTACTCTTTACCCAAAACTGCACAGGATCTTTTTTTTTTCTCTCTCCTGCACATTCTGGAAAAGCGCAAACAATGGGACTTATCAATCTGAACTAATTGCAGAGGCTCGGAGGTCGGGGGATGGGGGGGGGGGGAAGAAAACTCGCCCGACCGGAATGTCGATCTCGTGAGAGGCGGGAGGAGTAGTGTATAACCACGTTACCATGGCGATGACAGAAAGAGAGAAACAACCCCCGGTGTGGATCTGGATCTGATTGGTCCAGACAGGTTGAATTACACAGGCTCTACTCCTTCAGTGAGGACGTGCCTGTATGACAGACTCCCAAACGTGTGTGTCGAATCAGCAGCCCACACGACCAACCAAACACACGGCTTGTATTTTCCTCACATGGCAACTGTGCTGTATATATCCGTAGTCATGGCGAGTCGCGAGGCAACATCTGGGTAGCCACGGGGTATTTGGTTTGGGCCCACTCCGCTGCAGCCCGCATGGCACAGGCATAGTCTGGTGTGGTGGGGGCCCTGTTTCCCCCCGGGCAGAGCCACCGTCTGCCGGGCACCGGTTCGTGCCCACAGATGACGGTTCCAGCTGGAGGGGGTTTACGAGGACATGTCCCAGCTCGGAGCAACAGTGAGGCCGCTGTGAGAGGGTAGATGAGGGAAGGGAAGAGCCACACCTAGAAATGTGACAGAGACACTCTGGCGGAGAGCAGACGTAAGGAAACAGCTGGAACGGAGTGGACAGACGTTGGAAATACAGAGGGAGAGTTTAGGAGGGGGGGGAGAGGGCTGTGGTCCCTCCGTGTGTGCGGGAGTGAAGCGTGTTCCAGGTCCTTTTATTGGAAGTAAATGAGAATGAGAAAGTACCACGGCTTCCTGTGAAGATGTTCATGTGGTCTAACTATGATCAGTGTATCTCTCAGACCAGTGTTGCAGACATTACAATAACTACAGTATGTCTTAGTTAAGTTAAAGAATAGAAATTATTGTCATCAAATTCTACGAACAGGCTGAGTCCAAACTCACTCACGGAAATCTCTAAATCCTATATAGTGAACTCATCGTTTCCCACAATGCATCATGAAAAGTAGAGCACAACCGTTGGTCACTAACCATAAGCAGGAGGAGAGAGGGGCAGCTAATCTCCGCCTCTGGTAATTCTACTCTTTATTAAAAATGTCTGAATTATCACTATAGGATAAAGACTGACAGGTTTATATTTGCCGGCCTTTTTTCACAGACCGATTAGCTAGATGTCTACACCAATCAGAGTTGTGGCTGTAAAAGTGTAATAGGAGCGCAGAGAGAATGAAACGAGTAGTGTCCAAAAGATCTCTACTTAGAAATCACTATATAGTGAAGTGGGGGTTTAGTGAATGAGTGGATCTCAGACACAGCCTAAAATCAACAATGCTGCTATGACAGAAACCCATTGAATCCTAAAGGCACATGACTTTACAAAGGATGAAGTATATACTTATAGTACTTATATGTACTTTTTAACTCCTCTTACTCAAGGGGTACAGGAGAACACTGGATGTGTCTCAGTTTAAGTGTTTTTCATAATGTTTGGATAACAGTGGCGGTTAATAGCACGATTTTAAATACCAAAACGTTTGTGACTGACCTTGCTTGGGTCAAAATGTCTGAGATATTTTGTGGTTATGGGAATAACACATAACACTAACCACTTGTTACAACATTAAAGAAAAAGCTCTTTGAGAAGGTTCCACAATCATCGTGGTGTTTGGTTAGAAAGATCAAATTCTTGTTGGTTTTTACTCTTTCATGTTGAAGATAAGGAAAAACTAGAGTCGTTCTTAAAGTTAAATCATTACATCAGTTCCCATGTGGATGCTATTTTTAGCCAAAAATGTCTCATGAGCACCCATTGTGTAACTGTTTCTTTAGAGTTCTCATTGTCACCGGCACAGTCTGGTGTGATTGGCGGCTGGTGTGGCGGTAATTCAACCATGAAAAAAAACTGTTCACGATCTTCATTATTAAAAGAAAACGTGATCAATTTCATTTGGATTTTCGCAAATCGTTTCAGTTTAGCTGCTTAAGGTGTGGTCGCTTCCCCCGGTGGTTGATAGGGGTATCACTTTGTGCAGAATCATGTGTCCCGACACCTGCTATTACCACCAGTCACCACAGGGGTCACCACATCAACCAGGAAGGAAATCTTGATAAGTTAAATTGATCGGAAGAAAGATTGCACTAGCCTGACTAAATGAGGGCAAATAGTGGAAAAGAAATTCCATCCCTCTAATGACTTGGAAAATCTTGGCCCACCCGAGCACGTGCTAGAGACATGTCCTACTTTAAGTGTAAAGAATGCAAGATATGGCTGAAAATAGAGATATAGATTACAACTGGCCCAGTCTCCCCCCAAATCTCCCTCCTTGGTGTGGTATCAGCTGAGAGGAGGAGACAAAGGCTGTGTCTCCCACAGCTGGGCATCACACCCCCGACTGCAGCCCTGAGCAGCAACAATGAAAACTAGACGGAAGGCGATTGGGACTCACACACACACACAGAGACAACGAGAGGGAGTGTTTCTCTGCAGTTGTAACACACACCGACACCCAGTCGGCTGTGTAGCACTGCAGGGCTGTTTCACCACCGATGGTCGGTCCACATCAGGAGTGGACCGACCATGACAGGAGTCCTGATTCTTTCTCCTGCAGGTGCGGCCTCACTACAAGGCCGGCTCCTCACAGCTCATGACAAATGGGCGTGTACACCACCCCCACCTACCAACCACCACCCTTCTCCTCTTCACTCTCCTCTGCAGCAGCCTGCATCATGATCAGAAGACAGTGTCTGAGGTGTGAAGGGGGGACATATTTATTCTATTTATTAACCTTAAAAGAAATAAGGTGCTGTTTGGAACCAATGAGCCGATGCACAAGAATTACAAATTGTTTTTACTTTTGTTCAATTATTTTCAAGCCAAAATTAACATAAGGCCACCATAAGGTTATAATTTCATTAGGATACTTTGAAGCATGTGCTATGCAAATTATTTGTGCATCAGGGGAAAGCTCAGGGAAAATGAGAGCAGAGTTAAATTAGGCCCAGATTCATCTCCACAGAGAGAAAGGCCTGAGCACATTCTTGTCAAAATGGCTAAAACGTGAAAACAAAGCCCATTCATTACGTGTAATAAGCAACGGCCACCAGAGCACATGTAAAACCCGGTGACTGAGCACCATCTCGTCCCTGCAGGAACCTCTCAGTGATGGTTTTCAGGGCGAGCCGGCTCCTCTTGCGCGCAGTGATCCGCTCAACAAAGAAGATGCAGGACACCTTTAAGAAAACGCCTCGTCTCCCTGCCTGGCCGGTCTCTATGGCAGCGGCTCGTGCCTTTTCATTGTGCAGCATTTTTCACCCCCATCGGCTTCCTGCGGCCAAGTCTGACAATGGAGAGGGAAACGCACACGCCCGGCGCAGCGTGTGTTTCTGATCCATGGCGCAGAGAAGCGCAGTGATTTTTATTCATCTTTCCCCCCCCCCACACACACCCTCAACAGCACAGCATCAAAGTTCCCACAGAGGACGAATAACTCTCTCTACTCACTGTGATCTTCGGGATGTTCTTTTTTCCTTGATAAGACATGTTTGCTTTGATTCGGTTCCACCTTCACAGATTAAGCGGTTCGAAAATGGAGATTCCCTCTGTGCGGATGCTGCAGCCCTCGCCTGGATGGGAGCTTCAGGGAATGGTGGCCCCTCTGTCAGTGCGATGTAAAGTGGCTCAGAGAATCAGGAGCGTCTCTGCTTCTCTCAGCCCGGCCCCTCCCTCAATACGCTCCACTGGAAGAGGAGCAGTGTGGCGAGCTTTCCGCTGGAGGGCGCAGTGGTGCAGCCTGCAGCGCTTCATTCGTTATCCCTCAAATTGTGGTAGTTTGTGAGTCTGACCAATCAGAGGTCGTTCCTCCCTCATTATTACATTAATCGAGCTAACCTGAACTAGCTGGTTTAACAATCCACCCACAGGATGTCTGTCCTGTGTCTGTGTCTCACTGCTGGTCACAGAGACAGATAAGGAGGTAACAAGTCTCTCTGTGTGTGTGTGTGTGTGTGTGTGTGTGTGTGTGTGTGTGTGTGTGTGTCTGTGTGTTTGTGTGTGTGTGTGTGTGTGTGTGTGTGTGTGTGTGTGTGTGTGTGTGTGCGCGTGTGTGTGTGTGTGTGTTTGATTTGTTCCTGCTTGTATTTATATAAAAAAAAACATTTACTTCATTACTGCTCGACAAGGACTCTAGGGCAAAAGAGGTGTTGTGTATCATATGTACCTTTAGGTTAAATAATAGATACATGAAGTACAAATACAAATACTTATTATTGATCGACATCGACCATTACATCGTTTTTAAGAGTAATTATTTCAAAACTTAGATGTGTTATTGAAAAAAAAATCTGTCTAGTTAAAGAACTATAAAAGAATAACCCTGATATTCAAGACAGTAAAGAGACTCACACTTCACCAGTCATTGTAAAGTTTGACATAATATATTATTATTATTATTATTATTATATGCTATCATTATCGTAGAGATTTACAACTGGTTTATGTTTTTCTACAGAGGGAGGGACGACATGGTGGAGCAGCTGTCACAGAGGCTGTCCACCACATTACACCCCCCACATGTCTACCCCCCCAACACACCCACACACACCCACACACACTCACACACACACACACACACTCCCTCTCTGTGCATGTCCCCACCCAGCCATGTGTCTCTATTGTTTGGACCTAAAGTGGACGACCCCCACCCACCCCTCTTCACTCCACCAGCCATTTCCTCCAACACTCCCCCCCCTCAGTACTAATGCACTCCCAATGATGTGCATGTCAGCGCAGACACGTGACTTAGGGTGTGCCTGTGCATGAACATATGTATGCATCTACACTCTAAAGTGACTTTTGGAAGTTTTCTACAAAAATGTAAACAACAGTATACTTGTATTTGTGTATATTGGGAGGAGATAATTTGCATAAACAGATAAACAAAGAGCCACTGGTTGTTTTCCTCTCTGCTGACATGCCCTTTCATGGCAGTGAGGCAGCAAGGCATTACCTCAGCATTCCCCGGCCGTGGAGAATGCATCAACAACACAGTTGAAGTATGTACGCCTGCTTCCTCTGCAGATCCCATTAACCAGCGGACACTGACAGACAGACGAGGGACAGACAGATCAAGGATGCAGAAAAAAGACACTGTCAGATCATCAGACATGCACCAGCAGCCATTGCACCCTGGTGGCCCAGAATGATCACCTTTAATACTCCTGGTCATGTGTCATCACTTCTTACCCAAGGATGACCCAGGATTTAAGAATGCAATAGTGAGTGCAGCCTCAATGTCTCTGCTGTCTTTGAATTCTTCTTGGTTAAACACTAATGAAGAATTGAATTTGGGTTTTGGGATAAATGTGTGTGTGGAATTAAAAGGGTGCATCAGCAATTTAGCAACATATTTCCAATATAAACAAAGATTGAGATGATCCCTGCTATGAGGAGGTGGTATAAAAGACTGGATCCTACATTTCCCATAATGCAACTCAACGACTCTCTTTGTTTCTATGTGGTTAACCGACGTTTTTCACAGCCCTCGATGTAACAGTCGGTCTGATTATACCACCGCCACAACTCATAATAATATTTCAAATCATAACTACACAAGTTAAAAAAAATATTTATCTACAAGCTAATATATTTGGTTTTATGAGTTAAGGTTCAGTTTTTTTAAATATTAGATAAGGACCCTCTTCAAAAAATAGTTTTAAGCTTTTAAAGTTCAACTGGGAAAAAGGACACACTCTTATGAAACACCACAAACAGGCAGTTTTTTCAACTTGTCATTACTTTGTATGTGACACTAGACCTAAGTGAATGTACTAAATTCAGAAAAATAAGCATGTTCCGTCTCTGTGGTTGTTCCAGTGTCCTTACACACTTTCTACACAAAACAGAAAAACACACTCGGTGTCTGGGGATTTCTGCTGAATCACCTTTTAGCTCAGGAGGTGCAGAACTGCAGTTCGGGACCAGGCCACCAGGAGGGAAACAGGCCACCACACTGAAGACATGCACATTCACACTTAGTGGATAAGATAATAATGTTTGACTACAATGGGCTGTGACATTGAAGGAAAGCTAGAGTTCAGATGCATTGTTCAGATGCAGAGACACAGAAAGGTCAGTGAGAGTGTGTGTTTAACAGCAAATCTGGGATCTGCCATCACATACACATTAACAGACAAGTTTGGTTTTACCGACACTACGCAATTAGACTTGTATCAAGAAGAATTCAAGTAAAAAGCAACAAAAACCATTTAGCTGAATTAGAGCTGAATGGTTTGAGCTGACATCAGGCGTATCAGCAGACAATTACGTTACGATAGATTCTAATTAACTTCAATCTGAAGCATTGTATCACAGCAGATCATTTTGTAATGTTGAACTCTTTTTGGCTCCCACACATTTAAACTTTGGCCTCAAATTGCTCTTTCATTCTTAGGCTCATTTCTAACACTGCACTGTTATTTTCACTCTTATTTCTCATCTTATTTATGTGTTTTTTATTATGTATTCAACTCTTTAAATGCTTCTTTTATGTATTATCTTATGTTGCTTTTACAATTTGTCACGATGCCTTTTATATTCTATGGAAAGGATGTTGAATTGCCTTGTTGCTGAAATGTGCTGAACAAATAATCTTGCCTTGCTTCTCATTTCAAGAAGAAGAAAGAAAAACAATCTCCATTTCATCCAGAACGGCCTTTAAAAACAATTCTCTGCAGCAAAAATTTCAAATTAAATCTTGAGGTTTGTCATAGTTATAGAATTTTGTTTTTTTAAAGGGTATATAGATTTACAATCACTCACTCTCTCTTGATTCTATAGAGCTGAAAAGGTCAAACTCTGCCTCCCTCTCCATGGTGCTGAAACACTAAACCTCGACCTCTCACTGAACCTCTCTTCACCGTGCCACACACACACCAACAGAACATGCAGCTCACTGAACACACCTGTAACTTGAGCATGTTGTCACAAAGTCATGGTTTAGTGGGACTCTTTAACTGAAGGGAGTTAGATTTGATCCAAATGTACCACAGATTTAAACAGAAACTGCTGAAAATCGTCAAAAACACAAATAAATGTAACCACTGCTGTTTTCTTGGCTCTGACTCTCCCATCAGGTGTCATTAAACTCAGCAGGAGAACAAGGCGTAATGAGATGATGGAATTAACAGAGATTTGTCGAGTCGGATTGTGTCGCTGACTGTTCATCTGAACTTGCTGCATTAATGGATCAACAGTCCGTCACGCAAAGATAGCGAGTCAACATGTTGTTGAATGTCACACGTGTTGCATTCACGCTGCAGCAAATCCTGTGGCTTCACAAAAACAGAGCCAACGTCTGCAGAGGCCCAGAGCTGCAGTGGTGACAGATAAACTCATTTGAGGTTTCCCATGGTTCTATAACAAGATAACACAAGACAAACTAATATTTCTGTATGTTTGTGTCTGTCTCACTCCACAGCCATTTAAGCAGACGTCTGTAGTTTCTCTCTCAAGAAAACAACCTTCAACCTCACTCTCGGCTGCTTGAGTCTGTGTTTCCTACTGTTTGAGATTCTATGACTACGATACTAAGGCTGGACAAACCTTATCAGTCAATATCGATATTATCCGAAATAAATGTCACAGCATTGTTTCTTTTGAATTTAAAACTTGATTTTCTAAAAGAAGGTTGTGGTTTTAAACTCTTCTTCATGAGCAGAGAATGACAAACCCTTGATAAATTGAACCTTTGTTGAAAACTATACCTACTTATTGATTGTTTTGTTGCTCAGACTATCTACTCTGCAAAAATATTAAATTATCTGAATTTAGGGATATTTATCTTCACTGTCTGTTGAGTCATATGGTGATGTGCCAGATTTGGGATTTTTATTAAGGTGTGGTCCACAAATCCAGAGTAAATTGGCACAGCTAAACAGTCCTACATTACCCCACTCTTCAATCACCATCTCATTTCATTGTACTTGACATTACTGATATTTACCCTCTTTTAACCATCATTAAACTGAGCCTACAGGAGGTTTAACAGAGGAGATAGAGTGTAACACTTTCACGCACACACACAGTGGACAGCAGCCCTGTCATGTTCACATGTTGCAGGGGCACCAGTCTGCAGCCGGTGCGGACAACTTCATCAACTTTCAGCCTCCTCACCTTCTCGTCCTCCAGGTTCTGCAGCACTTCTTTACCGCTGCTGCTTCTTATCTCGACCCGGGCGGACTCTTTCCCTCCTCCTCTCTCCGAACCGGTCCAGCTCCTGTCGTCCCTCGCCGGGCTCCTCGACTCCTCTCTGCCGGTCCTCGGGGTCCGGGAGCCCCTCTGTCCGACGCTCAGCGCGTCAAAGTCGATGGTTTTACTGTCGAACGCTCCCTCGACGCTGCTGAACAAGCCGCCGTATTTCTGCCTGGGGACCTGGTCGGCCGTGCCGGGCCGTGCGAGGTAAACCGGCAGCAAGTCGTCCTCTGCCCGGTCCCGGTTCACCCTGCGCTCTGCCATGGTGGTGGAGCTCCCTGTGCAAGTGTGGAACAGAGAGAGACGGTGAAAGTGCAGCTGAACTGGAGTGTGAGTGCGTGTGTGTGTGTATGTGTGTGTGTGTGTGTGTGTGTGTGTGTGTGTGTGTGTGTGTGTGTGTGTGTGTGTGTGTGTGTGTGTGTGTGTGAGGCAACCAGAGCAGTCAGCCAGACAGGAGTTGAGTTGAGGTGGCACTGCAGTCTCTGTGGTGCCTGATACACACCAGAATTTGGTTTTGAGCCCGATGAGTAATGTTGGTCCAATTCATTGGATTCATTCATGTTCAGTTCATTTTGACATGTTCATGCAAACATGTGCAGAGGAGCAGTGACGTGGTCAGGTGACACTTTCATATGGACACAGATAATCAGGATTTAGATTAACATTACAGGTATTTAAATACACTGCAAAGCCGAGTACATTGTTGTGGCTTCTATATCAATGCAAGTGCCAACAGAAATATCTACCTGTTCTTTTGGATGCATACTTCCCCCCTTAAAACAAATATTGTGTTCACCTTTTAATAAACCACATTTAGAAGGTTCACTAGTCCTTTGACCTCGTGTCAAAATGAAGTGTGAAAGGAGCTGTCCACTTTGTCGCTGTCCTTTCAGCACCACATTAAGACATGTCCCGCACCTGCGCTCTCCCTTTAAACCCCCTCGGCTGCCGGCTGAGACACTTTCACTCAGAAGTGGGATAAAAAGCTGATGCTCCCTCCAGCAGCGACACCCTGGGGCGATTAACTGATACGCCAGCACAAATGAGACAGGAGCCCATCAGCAGCCCGGGGAGACGAGCAGCTTTCAGGCTGCAGCTCTCAGAGAGCTGAGAGACTGCTGAGTCCGGAGTGCAACCGGAGAGGAGGAAACCGGAGTCAACACAGTCTGTAAACAGTGATGTAAGGATGTGAGGGCCATTAATCAGCAAGTGTGTGAGTGGGACGAGTTCGAAGGGTCTTTGTCTCCTCCAGAAACTAGACTAGACTTTTGGAGATAATTAAAAAATAAGACGAGGAAAAGGTTTTTTCACTTCTAGATAAAACCGAAGGAAAGACTTCAAAACTGAAAATGATAATATGTACCATAAAGTTCACTTTGTGTGCCTCGTCTTCCTTCTCAACTCTGAAACCCCGCTCATAACTGTTGATGCAGATTGTACAGAATAATGAGATACAGTTGTTTTAAAATAATACTGACCAGGAGCAACACTTTTTATGACTCATCTTCCTCCTTACTGATTAAAAGCCCCTCATTATATGTCAGACTGATTAAACTGTGGTAAGATTAATAAGAGTTCAGCCTCAGGATATATTTGGTTTAACCGAGGAGGGGAACGGCTCGTGGAGATTTGTAATCGGGTGGATCAGAAATAAGATGATGCTAAACTTCTTTTCTAACATCCTGGTTAAGTTTTAGGGTCGAAGTGAATTGTTGTTAGGTTAATGTTAAGGATCAGGTTTTGGTTCTAACAGGTTGTCATCACTGAAATGAAGCATGAGTTGTTTTCCAGGCAGGGAATTCACTGTTTTAAGTCAATATTTGTATTTAACAAATTAAACAAATCTAAAATGTATGTTACCATGAAGGGAATTCCTTCACGCCACAATGTCCCCTTTGGCTCAAATGTTAAATGAGGCTTGATGTGCAGATATCATTATTTTCTCTTATCTCCTGTGCGGCTGAACCACACAGAACTCTCAGAGGAAGCCGCAAGTTTGAATCCTTGAAATGATCAGGCATTAAATTCTGAAAAGGAGGCTTTGGGAGAGAGAGGCTGGAGCCGGATACAAAAAATATGATAAGCAGCTCTATTCCACACATTCCTCGCTGAATACCACAGTCACAGCTCCTGTCGCTCTGTTGGCAGCCAGTGCAGCAACTGCAGAAATTTCCACTCACATGAATGTGATTAAAGCATCAAGGCTTGTGGAGATGCCAGGAGAATGAAATTGTCTTCATCTGTAACTTTCTGAGTCTGCACTTCTTTAGGCCGTCCGTCCTCCAATATGTTACATGTGTTTATTCGGTAAAAAATGTCGAGAGTAGGAGAACAAAATATATTTAAGATGACCTGTAAATAATAAAATATTGTGTGAGTGAAGACAGACGGCACTCAGAGGCTCATGCAAAGTGTGTTGGGAATAAACAGGACCCTGTTTCCCTGAGGAAGAGACAGAGCAGACTGGGAGGCGGTGGAGCCACCAGCTCTCACTGTCTGGCTTTCAATGTCAGTGATGTCATAATAGCTGCAAACCATAATGAAAACAATAAATTGTTTATGGCATTTTGGGCGCAACAGAATTTCCACTGTCACTGTCAAAGCGAAGAAGGAAAATTCACCCGGGGTAGAAGATGAGTCGAGTATTTCCCCGCAAATAATGAGAAGATTGGAATGACGTGCACGACCCTGTGACACGAGGCCGTCTGGCACTCAGACAAGAAGATCACTAACAGGATATTGCTCTGACTTAATGAGGCTTTTAAAGAAATGACAGCAGCAAGACTGGAACAAAAGAGGAGACCAGACCCCCCATATTCATATTAAATATGTATGTGCACTGTAAGGTTTGGTCAGCTAATAACAAATTATATTTTTTTGCCGCTGGTTTAAGTGCACGTTCATTCAGGCACGAGGAAGCAACGGCAGAGTTTGGAAAATTCAAGTCTGGGCGTCATCATGGATTTGGCACAAAAGGCCTCACGGCGAGTGAGACGTTTGGTGAAGTGGGGAAGTGGGCCACTGTTCCACAGGCAAGTCAATATGAGTTCATCCAAACAGTCATCGGAGACACAGAAGGTCTGAGAGACACAAAGTGGTTTCTGTGTTCACTCACCTTTATTCAGGATATTAGATAATATGAGATAATTCAGAAAAAAAGACAAAATCACCTCCATCCTCAGATGAAGAATGTTTTTCTGTGAGTTAATGTAAATCCAAAGATTTGTGTTAGCATAAGAACCAGTTTGATGTTTAGTCTCACTGTAGATAGAGATGTATGACATGACAGCTTTCCTGAAGTAAAGCCAGATCATCTGGATCTCCCCCTGGTGGCTGGCTGCAGTATAGGTCATAAACCCTGCCTCCTCTTTGTTGGCAAATGAACATTCAAGTCTTCATTCTTCAGGTAACTTTGGATTAAAATTTTCTGATATAAAAACAGGGTGGAAAGTCGTGATTGACCTCTGGCTCCCGATGGGTCAAATGCATGTCTCACTCTGACCTCTGGCTCCCGATGACGGCAGAAGCGCAAGATGGTGGTGACTGAATACAGGGAATTCTGGCTTCATTTTCAGGAGGAAATATATCTTTATATAAGTCTCACAGCTCACCTGTCTGCCCTCACACCTCTGGAGGCTCTACATGGCACAGAGGAAGAGCAGCCACAGCAACAGTGAACCTGTGGCAACAAAAACAAAAGACGTTCAGCAGAATAAAACCCTACGGCTAAACTAAAGGTAATCCTTCAGGCCGGATTGCTTTTCAGGATGAATACATTTACACAATAAGGTTTACATTGTATCTCAAAATGTTCTCTAAAATTATATTTTTTAACCAAATCATTCTGGTCCTTTAATGGGCCATAAGAATTGTGCATTTAAAGGTTCAGAGGATGGATCAAGGTGTGTAGAATTTAGTGACATCTATTGGTGAAGTTGCCCCCCCACGTCCATCATGAAGGAGAACCTGTTGCAGCCTTTAGTTGTGATACGTTTGTCCAGTCTGGGCTCCTGGCTGACCTGCTCCCAAAGTAAATATAAAGTATTTAAATATAAAGGGCCCATCGGCTAAAGAAAACAACAAGTCATACAGGTCAGATGAAACACACTCAAGAAAACATCACTAGGACTATTTTGATATTTAATTTCTGCCAATACTGGTGGATCCTTTTCACCTAAAACTTACACAGTGAACCTTTAAGTTGTCGATTTGTTTCTAACTGGTGTTAATAGACAAAGCGAACAAGTGAGTTTCCATTCTCACATGTTCAATAAGAGCACCGGAGTGTGTGTTACTGAAGAGCTGAGGAGAACAGGACCGGGCAGCTGCTTCCGCCCGAGACGGTTTAGCTGCCGACCAGCTGCTGCTGTAACAAGGTTAAGAGCCTCCACGGATGTGCTGTGTACTGTACTCCTGAGGATTTCAGTTGTGTATCTCTTACAGCCAGGCAGGGGTCCCTGCAGAGGTTTTCACGTTATCCACAATGACTCATGATTAAAAATATGACGCTTTTTAAAACCGTCCACCCTTTTCTCTCAGCTCTGTCAAAAAAGGTTTTAGCTCAAGGTCTGCAGCTAGTCAATATTCTGCAGGGGAAGCGGTTTCCATTAGCACACGATGAATATGTCAACGGGGATCATGCGTTCGGAGAAGCAGAGAAACATGCAGAATTTAATGCAGATTGCTGGAATGATGCTGTTCCAACACAGTTCATCAACATTTTTTACATGTGAATTAGTTTTGACGGAGGAATCATTCAGCCAGAAGACACTGTGACCTCTGTGACTGACCTCAGTGTGGACAGGGGGGACAGAGAGAAGAGCTTTCATGACAGACGTCCTGTGGCAGGACTCATCACAAGCTCTGGCTCGGTCCCCGGCTCTCGTCCGGTTTGGCGAGGACATTAGTGAACAAAGTGAAAAGACAGACTTGTTATCCTGGACTGACTCTGCTCCGGAAAACCCCGCTGTTTAATAATCCTGTGAGATAACAGAGGCATTCACTGCCTCAGTGGAGAAAGGACAGTTTTAGGATTTATTTAATTTTTCATGAGTCTTAAAAAGGTTTTATTAAACCGACCACTTGTGTGACTGAGCGGCACTTCTACGAAAAGGTCACACAAATTATGTTATTTCCTTTGAAGAGCACAACTGACCTTTAACGGCAAAGGACACATGAGCTTCAGTACCTCAGGTTCTTCTGCACATTGATTATGAAACATGTGCAGGGAACAACAGACAGTAGAGGAGCAGATGAGCAGCCACAGCTCTGCCTGTTTCCCTCTTCATGACCTGAACCACACAGGAGAACACAGGCTGCAGATACACACGGACAGGAGTCAATAAATAAAATAAATGGGTGCATATTGTTAAATTAAATCATGTACTGAAAAAAAGAGATTGATATGATTTGGTGGAAATTGAATTGGTAACCTTGAAAAGTAGCTTTGGCTTGTATCACATGATCTTCATCAGAGGACCCTGGTAAATGTAATCTAATTACATCAAAATATCTCAGGGCAGCAATGAGAGCAAGTCCTTGAAATGAGGACCGTCAAGAACTCCCTTTCAGGTTCAACATCTCAATAAATTAAAAAGCCTTAAAGTGCTAAAATTAGAACTTGTTAATATTCACATTGTCATAACAGCAGACCATCGATGAGGCCTTTTTAAATATATACCTTGAAAGAGTTAATTGTATACAACAATAACTAAAATTCAATGACAGTAACGAATAAATAACACATCCAACATATTTTAATGCTATAATACAAATTTTGTACTTGAATATTTTGCTTTCTTAAACTAATTTATATAATACATTTAATATTTCATTTTGAACTAGAAGATTCCAATGAATTGCTTCTAATTTAAAATCCTGCTCTTCACAATGCTGACAGTTCTATATCCTCAACATCAACTTTACTAATCGTCCCTGTGATAAAACATGAAAAGATGACGATTTAACCTTCAATGTCAAAGCCATCATTTTTTTTTATTGTTAACAGCATTTCTCCTTATGTACATTTTATTTAATAATCTAGGCGATAGAAGGGTTTGGGGTTAAATTCTCATTGGAAGACAGACGGGGTAAAGATTTAAATAAAAAAAAAACATCCTCTGTGAAATAAAAACAAAATATATATATAAATATATACACAATACATTACATGATAAATCAACCGCCTGAGAAAAAACAACTGTTACAAAGGAACATACGAGCGGAGACGAGAGGGGAAAGTGCTTTTAAGGCAACTGCATCGTTTTGCTGAATTTGCACAAAAATAGTCTCCGTCCTTCCCCTCGGTGAGTTGAAGTGAGCGGGTCGTGTGGTCACCGTGTAATGAGACGCCACCGAGCGGCGCCGCCCTGGACCTGTGAGCGGAGCCAGGAGGGGGGGGGGGGGGGGGGGGGGGGGTTGGCAGATGCACCGGCTCGGGTACACAGGGAACAAGCGGATTGTAAATATTGCAGGGACTACAGGCTCGTCAGGAGAGAAGCGGAGCGGGTGTAGTGTTGCATTCACTTTCTCCTGTTTCCTTTTGTGGCGGGGTGGACGTCTGCACGGTCAGTGATGTGTAGTAAAAGATGAGCGTTAGTATCAAACACATTTTGGTTAGTAAAAAAAGATGGACCGAGGGGAGAACCTGCAATATTATGGCTGAAATCATGTTTTTTTTTTCTTCTCTTACATCAAATTTCAAATGATTTTGTTCTCGGACCAGACACCACTGATGACAAATTTAAAGCCGACCCGATTGGATGAAGATCAGTTTGCACGTTGCTCTGAAAGTATTTACAAGTTGTTTTAAAGATCACGTCTCTTTAATTAAAGGGCAATTTAAGAGTGGCCCTGGGTGACGACAGCGCCACCTGCAGGTCACCCAGAGCCACCATAGTTGGGACAGTAGAACCCAGTATACTGCATGTGGGAGAGAGGGAGGGGAACACAAGGGGAACGGGTGAGGAAAAATATTCCAGTATTCCACATTCATATTTCCAACGATTCTTCAGATTTATAATTGAAGGAAATTAAATTGATCTTTGCAGCCGTCACCACAATAAAACAGAGCAATTAAAGTCATTTACGTCAACTGTTCAAGCTGCTTCAGAGAGGAAAAGAAACTATTCACAGAAATAAAAAAAGGGGGGGGGGGAAGAGACTACGTAAAATCATTCATTTACATATCAACAAATGTATATATTAGAGTACAGAATAGGGATTTGTTTTTCTCAGTGGAAATCGTGAGACACAGTATCAGGTTGGCGGGAGCTGTAAAAAATAAAAGAGAGAGTAAACAGTCCGTTGGAGTTCGAGAAGAAGCGGTTTGATAATCTGTCGATAATCTTTTCAGTGAAGATCCAGGTGGAGTGAAGAGCTTGACATCTTTTCGCTCAAGTTGTGTCCGGAGAAGACATGTCCCCCTGAGTGTCCTCTACCCCCCCACCCCTCCTACTTTAGTGTCTGTACACACCAGCCTCTGCAGTGCACGTCTGTCTTTTTCCAGGGTGTAAACTCCGGGCAGTTTGGTGTGTAGAGCACCGTCCTGGGCCAGCCGGTGAGTCCGGAGTGTTCCTCATCACAACCAGACCCGAGACCAGCACTGTTCAAGCTGCCCCAGCACTCGAGGGCCCTGAGTTTGACTCGCTTCTATTGCGCCGAGAGGTGTCACTCCTGAATAATGTCCTCCCCGGTTTGAAAGGTAAAGGAATGAAGAGAAAAAACGAGGAGAGGTTTGTGGTCTGGTGGTTTCTGTGAGTTTTTCTGTCTCACTTATATCCCCACTGTGGCTAAATGGCTGGGAGTGACATATTATTACCCTGCATGGCAGAGAGAGCATTCCCCAGGCTTTGGTTTGGATTTGTCAAAGCATGTGTGTGTGTGTGCGTGTGTGAGTGATTGTGTGTGTGTGTGCATCCGCATGCTTCTGTTTCCGCATGCCTGTCCGTAACCTGTCTGTTTGCGTCTGTAAGTGTTTATGTTCTAGTTGTGTGTCTGTTGCAGTACTCCCAGCGGATTGGAGAGATGTGTAATGTCCAACAAGGCTTTAAAAAGTAGATCGTCCAGGGCAGCGTCCTGAGAACCTCGTGCCCATTTAATAAAAACCACAAGAAAAAGAAAATCTGAAGCGTGAACATCCACGGCCAACGCACGACACATCCACCTTACACTGACAGCAGCCACTGATGTAACGACACCAGCAGCCACTGCTACACACACGGTTCCACGCTGGTCCAGAAAATAAATAACACTGTGGTCACGAAGGAGACCTCCACGCCGACACACCACCTGAGAGCGGCACACAGAGGGAGACAGAGGAGTCACGAAGCGAACACAACTATTTACCAAACTTAAAAAGAACACGAATGAGTGTAAACAAGGATTAAAACATCAGATGTGACTAAAGAACTAAAGTCACGAGGGAGAGATGCTGATGACACAGTTTACCTCCTAATACTTCACATGTTCGTGTAATGTGGTGACTATTAAGAGAAATGCACGAGACTCGGAGTGCAAAGAGAAAGAGGGAATGGAAATGGAGTATTTGTTGGGTGAAGCAAGTAAATGTGTCGGAGGGGGAGGCTGCAGACCAGGGTCAAACCAGGACAGTGTTTTACTCAAATTTGCCTTCATTTAAATGAGATTAGGAGCAAATCCCGAAATTAAATTAAATTAAATATCAACTAAAATGAAGCATTCCTAGTTATTCTAAAAGTTCAGACGTCCATAGCGGGAGGTTTTCACAGTTCTGACTACTTGTCGAGGCCGATTTGCGCAGAGCAGCCTGAGTGTTCCCACGTTTGAGTTTGGCAGCCGCCCAGAGTCGGGAACACTCGCTGCGCCGGTTCCGCTTTAAAAGGGAAACTATTTGACCGAGGTCCAGAGGAGGGACGGCGGTGGTTTGAACTTTCTACTTCGAAGCCCTCAGGACTCACCTCTGCTACGGGACACGCCAAAGACTTCAAGGCCAAAGGATAAAGGCAAGAGAAAAGAACAAGAACAGAAACAAAAACTGTGGGAAGAGAGAAAGAGATGAAGAAAGAGTAGAAGAAAGAGGGAGAGGATTAGAGGAACACTCAAGGTATGTTAGCAGACAGGAACAGATATAGAGAAACAGGAATTGAACCATATATCTGGATAATACTCATATTGTAGATTGTTGTTTTCCATATTCCAGGGTTCATACACATGGATTTCCATGACTTTTCAATAACTTTAAACCAAAATTCCATGACAGAACATTTTGTGAAATCTCTGTGTAAACGCGCAAAAGTGACAAAATGTAGAATTCAAACTAACAATGAGAATTCTAAGGCATACAGTATACCTTAAATGACACAAACACTAGTATGTCTGCTTATATTTTGAGCGTATTTCTTTAAAAGCATATGAATTATTTAATACTCAGTGTAAATGAACGACATGAAAATATGAATATAACAAATTTCCATGAATTTTCCAAAACTTTTGGGATATGATTTTTTTTCCATGACTTTTCCAGGCCTGGAAAAACACATTAAAATGCCATTACTTTTACAGGTTTTCCATGACCATAGGAACCCTGTTATTCCCATTTCCTCAACATTCAAAGTTAAATTCAACATGGCTTCCACAGATTTTAGGGGGAAAATAGCCTTAATTGTGACGACCTCTTTAAACTAACAGAATTTAAGCCTTTATTGTGAGCTTTACGGTGCAGCTGCTGGAGTTTAATTATCGTTTGCATCAAACATACCTTTTCCTCCAGATCTTTAATCTGCCTCCTCTGGATTTCCGTCTTGTCTTCGAGGTCACGGATTCTCTGCAAACATCCAGAGAGAGAAAAAGGTCACAAATGTGTTTCTCTGTTAATCCTCTATCCCTGGTGTGTGCCACAGAGACGGACCTGGTGCGCCTGTTGCAGCAGCTCCATCCTCTCCTGGAGGATCTGGCAGTCGAACTCGCGACTCTTCCTCAGCATCTGCCTCCTCAGCTTCTCCACCGCCGTCCGCAGCTCGTCCCGCTGATGCTCATCCAGAGGCTCGCCGTACTTTATCACCTGGGAGGAGCACGTCAGGCAGAGCAGGAGCCACGATGAGTTTAAAAGAACTCTCAAAAGACGCTTTAATCCCTCTAGAAGACTTAGGAGTTTAAAACTGGATTTCTTAGCAGAAGTTATAATCTTCATTTGGAAGACACCATGTAAAAGGGTTATGTAGCATGTAGACTCCATGTAGATGGGGCAGATGTTCTAGGTGAGTGGGATTTTCTCCTCACAAGACAGCACGACAAAAACAAATTTCCCAAATTGTTATTCTCTTATAGCTCACTCCTTTTTCACACAACCGAAAACTTCACTGTACTACTGTTTCATGACAGGTTGAATATTATTATCTAGTTGCACCCAGATGAAAATAGTCACATGGCAGCTCATCCTGTTCCAAATGTTAGTCGCCCTCAGGTGATAGGGGCTCTGTGAGGTCAGATGAGGTCGTATAAAGAGAACGATTGATTCCCATGTGAAATCAAACGATTTAAAATGTTTTCACAATGTTTACCACATGTTAGAAATCCTTTCTATCAGAAATCGTGCCATGCACTGAAGTGGTCCAAGTGTCCTAAGTCCAACTAACATTGCTGGCCTAGGACACCTGGCTACACATAGCGCCTTCCTGAAAAGATATTTTGTCAAAGTGTAACAAGAAGACTAAATCCACCTTGTCCTGCTGCAGGGAGTTGTACAACGTCGCTTCCAACTCCTGGATTTGCTGTTGAGTGAAGAAGAGAAGGGATGTTATTAACTTTAATGTTACATACTTAAAAATATGGGCTGTCTAATGTGATGTATACATGACGGGTTAACACACAGACATGCTCACGTACCATGTAGGCCTGGTCCAGGGCCTGTTTTCTGTAGTCCAGCTCTTCTTCTAGATAACCTTTCTGTTTACAGAACATCTCCTGCACAGAATTAGAAGATTGCAGATGTTTTGGCTAGTTACAGAGAGAATAGAACTAGTGAATGAGCCCTGCCACACATAATCTGATATTCAAGAAGTGCAAATTGACTGCACATGTCCAGTAAGCAATGGAGTGAAAAAGTGTTTTCTACAGATGAACCATAAATATTAGTCATCATGATTGTTTATGTTTACTGATCGTCATGCAGTTTCCGGTGACTCACCATCTCGATCTCCAGGTCGATCATCTTCTGGTGCAGTGCTGCCTCCGTCCCCTCGATCTGCTGAATCCACTAGAGGGCGACACACAGCAAAAAACTGGTCGAGTCTGCCCAGAAATATTCTGTGTGTTATTTAACATGATCTGATATATTTTCTGAAATGTACCTTTTCTGCCAGTGAGAGAACAGTGCTGGCCTGAATAATGGCCACTTGCTCTTCATTTCTTAAGTTCTATACAAAAGAAAAAACAATTAAACTCATTAATAATCTGCCTTTTACAGCATCATAGGATGACATATTAAAATCCATAGGAATTACCCCGTTGTCTCCCAGGATGTCGAGCAGCTTGATGAGATCTGGTATGCACACATCCTGTGAGGAAAAGAAGTGAAATCAAGAAGAAAACATAATTTACTTTTATTGAATTCAAGTATTTCCTGTTAATCTTTTACATCAACTCTAAAAACTGCAGGACGTGTACCAGCCAGATGAATAAAACCTGCTCTACTTTAATATGATTATCGACTATAAAGCAGTAGAAGGATTTCCGCTGTGTACCTTCACCCCCTCCTTCATGCAGTAGATCTGCAGAGCACTGACTCCCTCAGAGAACGGATGCATCCTCAGGTGGTTGAACGGAGGCGACCTCCTCTCACGCTCCTACAGCAAGAGAAAAGCACATTTATCATACAACGCAAATAAGATAACTTATTTAAACTCTCACCACAAGTCATTCTCCCTCGACTCTGTAGCAGGCCTGGATTAAACTGTATTTTCAGAGCGATTATCTTGATTCACTTTATGTCAGGTTTAAAACATATTGTTCGGTTCACGACCAAAGATGTTTCAGTTTTCAAGACAGACTGCTGATGCTGCATCAAACACTCAACACTGCACTGAGCACATCAGAGTAATCCCTTCCCCTCTGTGCTCACTAGGTGGCGCCATACACCCTCTATATATAATGTGTTAGTATCTGCTCTTCATATGTAAAATGTGTGTGTGCATAAATCAGCGAATACGATCACTGCAGCTGGAAGATAGTTCAGACAAACTCAAGCCAAGATCTGATCTGTTACAGATTTTGGTTGAATTCACTTTAAACAGAATCTCTTTACGAAATAGATAAAAAAAATAAACCATTAAATATTATCAGAATTTTCTAGACTGTCTCCACTAGACTCATTTATTGAACTATAAACATTTGAAGGGATGTTGAGTTCAGTGTGGAAATTTTCAGATCTCTTGGGTAGGAATGTTTTTTGATGCAATGGTAAAGGAGGCTTAGTATGAAATCACCTCGAGCTCCAGTATCCGGAACTCTAACAGGTCATTCTGGTCTCTGGAGTCTTGAAGCTCCTGCTGCAGCCGACTGCTCTCAGAGTCCAACTTATCCATCTGGACATGGATGAAGAATAAGTGCCGACAGGTTATTGGCGTTTAAACTCACAAGTTTTCAGCAAATCATCAAGGAATTATTATAAGGAAGGAAGAATCTGATCACAGCTCAAAACAATGATTATTTAATTTACTTTACATTTTACCTTTGATTATTATTATCATCTTTATTATTTAATGTTTGATTATTGGAAAACAAACTAAGTCAAGTCCAACCTTGTCTAAAAGCTCCTGATTCCTTCGTAAGAAGAGCTGCTTCTCCTCCACCCATTTGGAGTCCTGTCACAGGACACACACACAAACAGTTGATGATTAATTATAAATACTACTAAATAAATCAAGATATATAGAAATAAAAGTATATCTTAATATGTTGAGAACAAGAGAACCTGACTACCCTCACCCCCACGATGCTGACACAGTCAAACATTCTTTACATTTATCGATATTCTCTCACATTTTAACCCATATAAAAAGAAATAAGCATTTAGAAATTAAACACAGTTAATATTGTTGTGTTAACACAGTTAACAATGTGTATACAGTGCCTTGCATAAGTATTCACCCCCCTTGGACTTTTTCCCATTATGTACTGTTACTAACTGGAATTCAAATAGACTTAAATAAACTTTTTCCCGTTTGATCAACAAAACATGCATAGTACTTTGGAGGTGCAAAATAAATTTTATTGTGACACAAACAATAATGAGAACAAAAAAGTTGACATCTGTTGGGTGCATAAGTATTCACCCCCCTGTGTCAATACTTGGTAGAACCCCCTTTCGCTGCAATTACAGCTGCAAGTCTTTTGGGGTATGTCTCTACCAGCTTTGCACATCTAGAGATGGAAAGGTTTGTCCATTCTTCTTGGCAAAAAAGATGAAGCTCAGTCAGATTGGATGGAGACCGTCTGTGAACCGCAATCTTCAAGTCTTGCCATAGATTATCTATTGGATTGAGGTCTGGGCTTTGACTGGGCCATTTTAAGACATTAACATTCTTTAATCCAAACCATTCCTTTGTAGCTCTGGCAGTATGTTTAGGGTCATTGTCCTGCTGGAAGATGAACCTCCGCCCCAGTCTCAAGTCTTTTGCAGACTGCATCAGATTTTCTTCAAGGATTTCCCTGTATTTGGCTCCATCCATCTTTCCCTCTATTCTGACCAGTTTCCCTGTACCTGCTGAAGAGAAGCATCCCCACAGCATGATGCTACCACCACCATGTTTCACTGTTGGGATGGTGTGCTCAGGGTGATGGGCAGTGTTGGGTTTTCACCACACATAGCGTTTTGCATTGAGGCCAAAAAGTTCAATTTTGGTCTCATCTGACCAGAGCACCTTCTTCCACATGTTTGCTGTGTCTCCCACATGGCTTCTGGCAAACTCCAAACGGGATTTTTTATGGATCCCTTTCAACAATGGCTTTCTTCTTGCCACTCTTCCATAAAGGCCAGATTTGTGGAGTAGACGACTAATAGTTGTCCTTTGGACAGATTCTCCCACCTCAGCTGTGGATCTCTGCAACTCCTCCAGAGTAACCATGGGCCTCCTGGTTGCTTCTCTGATTAATTTTCTCCTTGTCCGATTCTTCAGTTTGGGTGGACGGCCTCCTCTTGGTAGGTTTGCGGTTGTGCCATATTCTTTCCATTTTCTTATGAAGGATTTTATGGTGCTCAGAGAGATGTTCAAAGCTCTGGATATTTTTTTATAACCTAACCCTGCTTCATATTTCTCCAGAACTTTATCCCTGACCTGTTTGGTGAGCTCCTTGGTCTTCATGATGCTGTTTGTTCAGTAATGATCTCCAACAAACTCTGAGTCCGTCACAGAACAGGTGTATTTATACTGAGATTAAATTGCAGACAGGTGGACCCTATTTACTAATTATGTGACTTGCAAATGTGACTTGTGAATGCAATTGGTCGCACCAGATCTTTGTTAGGGGTTTCACAGTAAAGGGGGTGAATACATATGCACTCAACACTTTTCAGATTTTTATTTGTAAATAATTGTGAAATCCATGTAATATTTCCCCCCACTTCCAAATGATGCACTATTTTGTGTTGGTCCATTACATAAACTCACGATGAAATAAATTTTAATCTGTGGTTATACCATGACAAAATGTAGAAAAGTCCAAAGGGGGTGAATACTTATGCAAGGCACTGTATGTGAGTGATTGTGAGTCCTACCTGTCCCCTCAGGGTCAGTTCCTTCTCCAGGTCCTCTATTTTGGCTTTATACCTGAGAACGTCTGCATGGAGCTGCTCCTGAGCCTGAAACGTGACAGAACAGACTCTTAAAGGCAAATAGAGCTCGGCCTCTGTCCAAAGATTTACAGGAACTTGAGTTGAACATTGCTTCGTACATGAACTTTGAATGTGTTGCCACAGATGTGTCAGGACCTGCTGCACTAGAGAACAACCTGGTGAATGAGTTTGGGTTTCTCCAACAACAAACCACTGTTGGGCCAGAGCCCAGCGGCTGGCCACAAGACACAGGTCAAAGGTTAATGCAAAGAAAATCTAAACAAAGGCCTGTGTAAATCAAGGCCTTGTGGAACATTCCTATCCACCTGTGAGTACTTTTTCCTGGCAGTTTCGAGAAACCCCAGCAGGTTTCAAGGCCCCCGCAGGAACACGGAACCCCTGCTGGGTCTGAAGAGCCCAAAGGGGGGGGGGGGGGGCACCAGACACCGAGGGTGAACAAAGGGTTCTAAACTTTCGGCGGGAAAACATCCTCCTGCAGGCTCAAGAATCTCCCCCTGGTGGTGGAAAAATGTTCTGGGAATGCTTTGGAACCCAGCTGAGTTCCAAGCCCCGCCCACTCAGATCCATTCCTGACAAATCAATTGGCCGATGTCCTATGACCAACTCCTCAAGGAGGAGGACCTCTCAGGTAATTTAAAAGGGGCTGCTCATCAATAATATCAGCCCATTCCCGATTCCCTGAAGATAGAGCTGACCTTTCCAGTTAGTTGATCCGGAGGTAATTTTAGGGAGCAATTACAGACGTTTGTTTTATTTCCATTTTCTTGTATTTCTTTATTCAGTCAACGTTTTATTTTGATAGGACTTTTTGTTATTTTAACTTGAAGAGGCCGCGCACAGGAACTCGCTCGCCGGCCGAGCATCACAGACTTTTCTTTTCACGATCCCCACAGCTGCGACACAGCTGTTAATCCCTGCAGGACAAAGCATCATTCTGTCGCAGAAGAGACGAGGCCGAATTCCGTTCCACGAGCAAGACGAATTCGCTCCATATCCGGTCCCAGCACGAAACCGCTGCAACAGATGAACCAGCGCTATCCAGCTCAAGCCATGACTTCTTCACCTAATTCCGGGGATTCGCTGACCGCATGTACCCCGAGGAACACAACACGAGATTCACTGGACTTCCGGAAAATCCGCGCGCCACGCGCAAGCAACACCGCGGAGGTCACAGTAAGAGGCTTTATTGTCTGGGCAGAGACTAGTTTAAATACTTAGCGTGTCATGTTTATTTGAGTGTGTTTGTTTGTAGATCGCTGATCTGTTTTTAAGCCGTGTAACACGAGGAAACGATGCGTCACTTCCGGTTCCTTGTTTACATTGGCGAATGTTTTAAAGTGCCTCGCGCCGTGACAGAGAGCCTCCGGCAGCACTGTTATCGTCCGACTAAGTTTACAGAGACCTAACCGGTGCACAACTCTAATTTGTGTACTGAGTGGTGAAGTCACTGTAGCTGGTCTCAGACGATGTTTTTGATGTCTCTCTCTCTTTCCCTCTCTCTTTTCTCCTAAACCTGTTTTTACACACGTCCCGACCTACACTTACCTATTTCATGTTACATAGAAAATTCTAGATTTAAAGAGCCTTAATACATCTCGACGCCATTCGGCGCCAGAACCAGGAGATAAGAAATCTCTTTGTCTAAAGTTCCTTTGTGTAACAGGCGACCGACCGCCATCTTGTCTTCGACCTCATGTCATCACCGGGGTCATAAACCTCCATCTTGAAAGTACGTGAAGCTAACATCTTGATCCTGGCCAGACTACGTCACTACGTGATCTCGTCATTACGCCATAGCCACTCCCTTTTCTTTTTAGACACACACACCCACACACACATAGAGACACAGACAGGCAGACACACACGACCACACACACACACCAGTAGATACTCAGTATTACATGTGTGACCATTGTGATAAGTGCTGCTGCTGCTGTTGCCTTCTTTGAAATATTGGAGTTTGTTAAATGAAGAATCATTGAAATAACATTAACTTTATTTCCCCTTTTGAATAAATACTTTTGTAATTAAAGTATTTGTATTTCTGTGATTATTTGTGTATGTGAATACAGCTGGATTACTATAGCCTGTGCTCGAACTTAAAACCCTTCATTGTTTATTATATAATCATTAATATTAAATATTGAGATTATTAATTTAACTTTTATCACTTGAGACTGATAACTATAGTTTGACTAGTTGGTCCCTGTAACCAGGGTGGTGCCCCGCAACGATAATTACAGATTGTTTCATTCTTAATTGATAATTTTATTGTTTTCATTAATTATTTAACCATTATTAATTGATAACTGTATCATTTCTAATTAATTATTTTACTATTCTTAATTACTAGCTTTATAATTTTTAATTATTTTTAATAAATAATTTCTATTTTAATAATCATTTCTCATGATTATTAATAATTAGCCAACGTCAAATCTACTACTACTATTGCACAACACTCTGATGTCTTCTGCATTACACTGAGCAGTAAAGTTGAAATGTCACAAAACATACTAGTATGAGTCTCACTTCATGAGACCCCTCTCATAACAGAATACATGACAACACTTATTAAATCATGTGGTAGTATCAGTGTTTCAGGTTTAAAGCTGAAACAAGCTGAATAAATTAAATGTAACTCAATTCCCATAACCTTATTTGCAGCCATATGACACAAACATAAACATTCTGTATCTGTACTATGACCTTATAAAAACAATTAATACATGTACAAACTGTACCTTACAACAGGGACTGTCACAGGATTGCCTAACCAAGTCAGGGTGAGTAAAACTACCTTGCAAGTTTCAGAGCCAGCTGTATCTTTATTTTTTGGAGCTTTATGTTACCAGGTTTTTCCTGATATATGATGACTGAGCCATGTTTGTACCTTAGCTTCCATCTCAGCATCCAGGATGCCTCCCTTCTGTTCCTGCAGCAGGGCATAGGCTCGCTGTAAGGCCTGGTACTCCCTGGTCAGCTGACGGAAACGCAGCTCCGACTCCTCATTGGCTAGACCCTTGTTCGACACACAGCCACAAACACACAGCTTTAGATGCCAGGGATGTAGCGGGGTGATATAGGAACGATAAAGGATAAAGTTCACATTCTCGGTGACGGACACAAGGGGAAGCTCTCACCTGATCCAGGTCTTCATCAGGAGTAGCAGGAGTTCTGTCCATCCGGAACGAAGCCACCGAGGACGTCTCCGAGTCCATGGACTCCTCGTCGTATCCGAAGAACGTATCTACTACAATGTGCCTCTGCAGAGAGGAAAGAGTTCCAGATGAAGTCATCTCCAGCAACGAAGGCCCAACAATATACCTGGTTCACATCACCTCAGGAAACAGGGTTGTCTATGTCCTCACTCTTATATGTTATTAAAACTTTCTCTCATGTCCTTGGTTTCTCAAATAATCATGGCCGTGTTTTGAGTGTAACATCCTTCCCACATTCCCTTTTAGAAGCCAGCTGTGCTCGCACCTCGGCAGATTGCGATTGTAATTGTGGTTTTATCCGGGTTGTGCAACCTCTTATGTGGTAGAATATTAATAGCATCACGATAACGGGTCTTTGACATAATCATATTACTTTTTAATAAGCTTTGTGCACCTTAGGATAAAAGGCCCCTGACATGTTCAATTCTTTTTACCTTTATTGGCCTGGAACTTCTTTTATGCCTTTTCTTTCTTAGTAGTTTTTCACGATCCTGGAAACAACCAAAGACAAATGCAAAGAGAGATGAAACATGACTGTGAGACTCTCTCGTCCTTTTCTTTCTTATCTATTCAAATTAAATAAAAGGGTTAGGGTTAGGGTTTAAAGCTGTTGAAGATCAAAACTGTCGACGGATGTTCAAACACATGATTCACAGAGAAAAAGAAAAAGACACACAGGAGTCTGCTGAACTGGGATTTGCGGAAACCTTCCTGCTGGGATACGACAGAGCTAATGGCCACACCAGAGAAAACCTTAATTAAAAAATTTAAATTTGCACCCTCAGCTTATAATAAATTTAAAAAAAGAATGTACCCTGGTCAGTTCGTCGATCATGTTTTGCTGCTCCAGGACTTGGAGCTTGAGAAAGGCTATTTCCTGGTCATCATGGGCTTGGTCCAGGTCGTTTAGAGACTTGAGCTTCTTCAGTGGAGGATGCGAGCTGATCTTGTCCTTCTGCAGAGACGCAAAGACAGAAAACCTCTCACGTCATCCATCTGTCCCTCTTACAAAATGAATTCATGATGCTGACGTGACTTTGTGACTGACCATCTCCATGTTCTCCTTGGCCAGGATCTTGAGTCTTTCCTCCAGCTTCTGGATGGTCTGGGTCAGGTCATCGTTCCTCTTATTCAGCAGCTTGTTCTTGTCCAGCAGGGGCTTGCACTGCTTCTCCGACTCTCGGACTCTCTTCAGCTGGTGGACACAGGGACATGTTAAGTGGTGGCCAACATGAGGGAGGTGAAAAGCAACAACAACAAAAAAAATGATTTTGATCCTACTTGTTCATTCCTCTCGTCGACCAGCAGCGAGTTGCGGTCCTCCAGTTTGCGTATAGTTGAGTTCAGGTCAGCAACGCGCCTCTGGTTTCTCCTCATGTCCTGAAATGAACCAGACAACAAGTCATGTGACTGATTCAATAATAAACCAGGTGAGGAAGAGAGAAGAACAATCTCCACAGTACAAACAATGGAATGATGCACGTTGTAACCACAGGTCAGTGCAACGGTTACTTACTGTAAGCAATATTTTGTTATTTGAACCAAAACTACGAAATCACCAAATGTAGCGTTTGGAAATTAGGAACTAGAAAGTTGTAAGAAGCTAATAAAAATTAATGAAAATTGAAATTAGTATATCTGCTCCGAGCCAAGTAACTTGTACTTTATTGTGCTCGGATCTCTAGGGCAGTGAATTTAATAGAATAGAAAGTTAAATCTAAATCTGGAGTTGCCACATAGAGATTCAATTCACGAGTTGAATTATTTTTCTGTGTTATTAGGCCTTTGGGTCTATTGGCTTTAAATGTGTGGTGGGTTCTTCGTCTATTAAAACGAACGGAATATTGACACCTCAGCTACAAAGACGTGTTCAAGAGCTGAAGTAAAAAGGGAAATCATATGATATCAGTTCTTTGAAAGATTAAGCAGCGTGAGCAGGAAACATGTCCTGGCTCTTCTTACCGGGCTGCCACAGTGCTCGGCTCCGTCTCCAGCTCTGCCTGGGATCTCTCTCTTTGGGCTTCCCAGGCCGCACTCGGCCTCTTTGACGAGGAAGAGCTGATCGTCCAGCAGTTCCTTCTGAAGCTGCAGCTTCTGTAGGTACCCTGATGTCGACTCCAGTTCCCTCTCCATAGAGAAGATGGTGCGGTCTTTAGATTTGATTTCATCCACCTGAAGGGAAGGAGAGAGAAACAGTGGTGTGGTTAAGAAATTTCAGATTTTTCTGTGTGGGTAAAATTTTTAAGGTGCCAGTCAATCAACCAACCAACAATCTTATACAAAGACAAGAGCAGTTATTATTTTTAACTCTTTAAGTCACTTATTATGTATAAATACCAAATATTGTCAATGTCTGGTTCCAAATTTTTACACACAACCTTAACGGCTGAAATATTATTTCCCTAAATTATGGACTTAAAGACAAATTCCTCATCATATATCGATCAGCTATACCGTCGAACCTTTGCAGATCGCTGGGGGGCCGAAACAAATCCCAGGTCACAACAGGCAAGAGGCGATAACAATACATTTAAGTATTCAGTATTGTAGTGTTCGGTACCAGTCTGCGGACGTCCTTCTCGCAGTCCCACTTGATCTTGGAGATCTGCTCCTGGTGCTGCTGGTGCTCGGAGCGCAGGTCCCCAGCCTTCATCTTGTCGGACTGGATCATGTTGCTCAGAGCCTCGTCGGTCTGCTTCTTAACGCTCTTCAGCTCATGTATCTCCTGCAGGAGCTTCACTCTCTCCTGGTCAAAGAAGCGACGCGCATCCTCTTTGGCTTCCATCGTCAGAGCTGTGCGCACCTGAACACAACAGAGTTTGTCAGAACTTCTACTGTGCAAGGTCACCACTGACTTCCCCCCCACATCTTAACCTCACCTTCTCTCCGCTGCCGTCGCGCATGGCGCTCAGTGCGGCTTTCAGCCTCTGGTTCTCCTGGTCTTTGATTTTGGCGTGGCGGGCCAGCTCCTGCTCATGCTGCCGGGTCAGGTTCTCCCTGAGGGCCTGGAGCTCCTTCTGCTTTTCCTCGTGCCACTTGGCCCGCTGCTCTGTCAACGTGGCGGTGTGACGATGCTGCTCCTGCTCTTTCACCCGCTTCACCTCCTGCACCTTGTCGCGCTCCAGCTTGCTCACCTTTGGCGTGAAGAGGAGAGAGGAATGAGGTTGTTACCCCTGTGCTACGGTTTGTTTGACCATCCTCACATATAACATCTGTACAGCACCATTATGAGTTCCAGTTTAATTCCACACATACTCCGTTCTCTCTCCAAGCAATACCCAAGGTCAGGTTATAGATAAAGGGCCAACTAGCAGTACATTGTAGCACCAGTGGCAATACTGGGATGCTGTGGGAGACATCTTCAGACTAAGGGGGTGACAATTGCTCATTTTACTCTGTTGGCGTTTGTATATTGTTGCACCTTCTGGTCCCATTGTTGCATCAAGTCTACATTAAAATGTTCTGCATAAGACATCAGCTGCTGCCTGAGTTCTCCTTTCACCAGCTTCCAGAAAACTTCCACTATAACAAGTATAATTCACTTGTTTTCAAACATGGTTTAACTTTATTTGAATCTTTATTTATGTGTAATTTATTTAATGGAGGTTAAAGGGTATATTGTATTTATATTGTATATTACATCAACGTAAATGTGTAAGCTTGATTTCAGATATAATGTGGGAGGGATCATTGAATCTTAAAAATCTTTAAGAGAAACTAAAACTCAAATTAAATATTTATTTCTAATCCCAACAGGGTTTTTTTTCTGCCTTGGTGTCTTTTCTCTCTGGCTGTCTGTAGTGCTCCTACAACCTTAACAAAAAAGGCTGAGACCAAATGTCCACCCTGTCGACACGCAGAACCAACCCCCACAGGCATGTGTCATGCTCCAAGGCATGTTCACTCTCATCACGTCAAGTCTGCAAGAGCACGGGGCCACAGGGACACGAAATGTGCAAAGACAGCACTTCAGACCTCGGCCGTTTCCTTGGCTATGAACTGAAATTTCCAAATGATTCAGCCTGTGTTAAAAAAGCAAACCTATCTATCTATAACGCAAACATATACATCAAATGAGGAAAATGCCAAAATAACTTATGGTGTGAGGACTTTTTGCTTGAAGCCCCTTATGGACCTTGACAGCTCTCTGCACTCACACGGTTCCCAGGAATACAACAGTTAAGCCCATTAGTCGGTAAGCGCAGGGAAGTTTTAGCATCAGGATTCAGATTCCTCAGAAAGAACATCGAGCGTGTTAATCTCAGGGCAAACATTCAAAGGTGAAAATTCCCCTATAGGATTGGATGGATGCCCAAAACTCAATTTAGCACAAACTCATGATAATGTCAAGTTACACAAAGGAAACTAATTCAAACGTTTATTTCTGTACAACATGTGTTTTATGTACAATGTCTGTATTTAAGGTCATCAGCATACTTCAAAGGGAATAAAGATTTATACTGGCAGAGGCATAATACTTAGAATGTGTTATAATGTTATATAAACTCCGTTGGCAATATATTATAGTTTAATGTAGGAAGACATCTCAACATAAAGATGTTACACATGATTTTAGATGTGAGCAGGTTGAATTCTGTTATAAGTAATAAAACACTTTAATTAACTTGTTTTTTTAATTAATGAGCCAATGTGTGAGTCACTTTTAAATATTTGGGGTTATAAGTTATGCTGTACAGTACCTTGCATTTTTCCTGGTGTAGCTCTATCTGAATGTCTGTCAGCTTGGACCTGAGATCCTCATTGGCTGCCTGCAGGGCAGAGATGAGCGCTTCGGGCTTCTCGCCCTTCGTACGCCCTTTCTTGGCCATTGAGTCAAACACTAGACAGTCTCCTCCGATGCTTTCATTGAGACTTGACAGTAACTTTCCGAGGTGCTCCTACGTTCTCCAGATCCTCCTCTTCCTCATTCTCCTGTCAGACAAAAGGGCTGTGTGTGGGGGGGGAGACAAAGAGAGACAAACTTAGATGTAGCACAGAATACAGAGGTGATCTAATCGAGTGCATGAGTTTAAATGTGGTAACAGAGAAAGAATACAGATCAAGGATAATAACTCGATGATTGTTGGTTTTAATTCCTTGGTTACAGCCACATGTTGCACTTAGGTTCTATACAATGGAGCTATATGCTAATGCTGACAAGTTAAAAAGGACAATGTTAACATGCTAATGTTGAGCAGGCATTATGCACTGTTCACTGTTATGAATTTTATGTGTAAACAACACTAAATCCAAAATAAGTAACATGGTAACGCATATAACGCAATAAAAGTCTGTTGGTGACTCGTTTCACCTTCAATGACCTGGGGGGGGGGAAGCAGGCGACATAATTGAGCAACTCCCGTTTGGAGAGTAAAAATTCCCAAAAGCGTTTCGCGCAAAACATTGGTTGAATGCGAACGATTAATGTAATAAAAAGACCATGTCAGCACAAATTGGATAACTTTATTTGAATGTTGACTAATTTCTGTCTCGGTTTCTTTGAAGCACCTTTGAAGTCAAAAAATACATCACACACTAATCAAGGAAACTTCCAAGAATTTGAAAACTAATGAAATTTGTATATATTTTATAGGGGGGGAAAAGGAAATTTATAACACCTATCATGCTTTTTCGAGTTAACAAAATAATTCTGGATGATTCAATGGTTCCACAGAGATGAGGTCAGAAGAAAAAAAAGAGACAATTCATCAACACAAGACATTGTAAAATACATAGATTTATTTCTATAACTCATTGCAGGTATATTTGGTACGAAGTTGCGTAGTGAAATATACTTCAACTTAAGGCTCATTTCCGAGGCTGAACTTGATGTGATGCTGTTGTACACTACAGCCCACTGGGTCTTACAATACGGAAAGATGTCTTTTCCATTCAGTTGGCCCACAACAGAAACACCCTTCAGTATAAAGCAAAACATCTGAATGGCACCACAAGCAAGGGCCTGCACAACGACAACGAGCTCAACCAACACCAGCTTCTTTAAAATCAGAACACGGTGACGTTAATGGTTAGAGGTGCTACTGCAAGACTGCTGCAGCCCTCTGTGTTTCAGAAGGGCCTCAGACAGTCACTGTTTAAACAGTCTTCAACAGGGGCTTTTCTGACCTCAGGAGGGATGTCATGATTGTGACTAGGAATGTAAAAATAAAGGCATTATGGCCTTTACAGCAATGCTAAGCTATTATTACCAACACAAAAGAGCTGATTCAAGTTCAAGGAAAATGCAGATGGAGGAGCAGATATGAGTTAATGTGTAAAGCATAATCCAAAAACAACATCAATCCTCCGACTGCTCGGGGGGCGGACCATGAAGTTAAATATAAACCAGCTGAACCTATTTATCAGCCAGAATCACTTCATTCACGTTAGCATGGTGAGGGGACACTGGTGCTGAAATATATTCTATTAACCTTCAGGTTTCAGAGTGAAATTTCTGAAAAAAATCAATTGATGAATGCAATCAACCAGAGAAAGTGAAGAACGGCATGACAAGTTAAATATATGTATCACAGACCGTAAATTGCAAGCAGTGGCTAATTTTAAGCTATTTTGTGGAAGTACTGAAGGTTCTGGTTCCAAACCAAAGAGTGAGCGTCCAGAAGCATGTTGATCCAAGGAGCCACAAGAATGTTGGTCTCACTACCAGTGGTATGATTCAAATCATTGTGAGGAAGAAATCGTCTTGATCATTGTGTCAGAGTGATGGTTTTTTTGTGGAACAGATGGTTTTCTGGGTAAATGAAGTCTAAATCTGTCCTCTCCCACCATTTGGCTTTTCTTTGTGTATTGTCAACAGAAAGCCAATGGCCTGCTTAAGGTCAACAGGAGGGCTTTTGTTCATCCAAAAATTACAATTAACCCATCATCTACTCACCACTATGTCTATGGAGGGGTGGGTGAAGTGTTGGAGTCCACAAAAAATTGTGTAAATGTGAATAAAGAAATTGCCTTCCTCAGTATAAGCTTCTAAATTCATCTCCACCTTGCCTGGATCTCTCCCCCACCTTTTCTGGTTTACAGTGTTTAGAAGGAAGTAATGCGGGTAGAGAAGTTATAAAAAAAAATATCCTGTCTTTGCAAAATCCATTACAGGTTTGTACATTAGGAAACACCAGAGCCTGATCTGTTTGAAGTTATTGACGTTTCAAATATACTTTAGCTTTTATCCTTTGGCATTTGTTGTCTGAAACTGGATGCACAGTGTTTGCTGTAAGTGATACTGCATTCCCTGAGACCAAGTCCTTCCTCTGAACTTACAGCAACCCTTAAGTCAAACCTGTGACTGTGATCTATGGATAATGTATTTGCCGCAATAAAAGGATTAAATTGTATAGGATTAGACTCTGCTCATGAATTAGCTGGACTCAACCTCGTGTAGAGCATCAGTGATTCATTTTGTCTGCATTAAACCACCTGACCCTTCTTTTCTGCACAAGGACATAAAGAACTGATCTTGTCAGAAAGCTGGTTTATAGTTTTTATAGTTGTTTCCACTCCAAGAAACCACCACCTCAGTGACCAGAAACCAAAACTACTATTCACAGGGCAACTTGATTCACTTGTGTTTCTGCTTGTGTTTGTCGAAACCACTCTCCCTGGGCTTTGCTACACTATAGGAAGCATCCGCCATGAAGGGAGGGAGGAGGTGTGTCCATGAAATATTTGATTTTGTTCCGAGATGCTTTTGCAACACCAGGGCAATGAATAACGGATACGGAACCTTTAACAAACACCACATGTTACCTTGTTCCGCATTGTGGAACATGTTCCTACTCTGCTGGCTGGAGTTTGCCTCTTCAGTGTGCTATTCAAAAAAAGTGATGGAACACAAACTTAGTCAACCTAACGTACATGTCCATTTTAAGGTTACAATAACAAACTCTATGGTTACAGTTTTTCCCCTACAGTAACAGTCGATTGAGCAATGAAGCTGAGCTGCTGTAACCTGGACATTCAGTTTAGAAAAGGCTCTCCTGACCTTGGATGTGGAAAAATCCGATGGGACATTTATTTCAGTTTATCAATTTTAAACAATTATTAATTGCAGCCATTTTAGTTTGTCGTCAATACTGTGTTTTGGTATACTGTGGTGGTTACGATTACTAATCTATATTCGTCTTAGCTGAATACACAACCATGACTATTAATACTATGTTAACCTACAAACCGTTCATGGCAGCCAGATACTGCTCTGCAGGGTGAGGCCAGATATGAACTTGCTGCGAGCCCAGCTCAATCTGATTACTGTCATCATCAATTTTCATACTGCACAGGGAAATAATCCCCTGTCTGGCCATAACACCCCCACACGCAGGCACAGTACTGGGCCATGCACCGGATGCAGCCTCAACTGCCTTACCTATTTTGACATTCAATTAAATTTTTTTGCGTATGAATTTCCGTTTATCCCCCTGCTCTTTGAAAAATTAGGTTTTCAGGATTGTGGTCGGTTTCACAGGCTTCAGCAGATGGAATCCTATTTAGCCCTTCTATCTCCTGGGATTTCGGTTTACTCTGTAATATCTTCGAAATTTGCTCAATCAGAACACCTCTCTTCTTAAATGACAGGCATGTGTATGGGAATACATTTTAATATTTAAATAGCAACTGCATCTTTAAAGCAACTACTACTGCCACTACTGTAGCAGGAGAAGCACTACTTAACGGGATTCAACCTCAGAAGCGTCTTGGCGATCTTCATCCCACAGACGCCATGGTTCTCGTGAGACATCCAAATTGACAGCATTATACAGCGTTTAATCGATATTATCTTCCTGTACATTTTAGAAATAGCAGAGTGGTTGAAAAAAACATTCAGTAAGTGCACTTGGAAAGCACATATCTCTGCCAAGGCTAACTTCCTATCTTGCCATGTTAAGGAAAGGGAAAATGAAATAATTGGATTCAGCCCATTTATCAGGACCAACTCGTCATCAAGCCCCTAGCCGCCACAAAACGTAATGGAAATCAGTCCAGTAGTTTTTGAGTAATGGTTCTACTGACAGACAAATATAGAAATGGTAACGAAAACCACGTAAAATCCAATGATAGAGATAATAGATACCTTTCCTCATCAACTTTGGGGAATGATTTCAGTCCCGTTACAAGGAAACTATGGGCTAAAAGACAATGATAGTGTGAATTAGGCCTATTGATCACATAAAGCAAATGTATTTTAAGACTTAGTAAAACACCTTCAACATCAACCAGCATAGAGCACAGCACCAAAAGCTAAATCTTTCCGTCAACAGCAGTGAAAGACAAAAACAAAATAGGGAGACACCATAGTTAAAAAAGAGGAATCACTTACACAACACTGCTTGTAGCTGTCAGAAACCCACCGTGTGACACCCGGCACCACAGACCAGTACAACTCCATCCGACAAGAAACCAAGTGACAAATCTGAGGAGCATTTTCTATAGCGACTCCCAATAAATCTCAGCCAAGTGGAGGACATTGCTCGGCCATGCCAGAAGGGGTTTAAAGAACTGGATCTTGCTAAATCTCTTTTACTGTTCTCGTCTGAAAAACTATCAAGTGGGCCATGCCTCCAGTCCTCTTCACTCTTTGAACCCAGCATGGGCTCTCGACACTCGAGATCCCGGATCTGCCCCTTCATCCAGATTCAATGCGAAAGTGGATGGGTTCTTAATTTGGTAATGCCTAACCCATCCATGGAAGTTGCTTAGGTAGTTTTAAAGCAATCCTGCTAAGGACAAACAGCAATCAAAGCATAACCTCATAAAATTCAGATATTATAAAGATGTAGCTACTATGTTTGAAATGGCATTACCTCTATAATGTTTAAACAAAGTTTCAAAGGCCAGATATATTAGTATTTTATACTGTTTTGATAAACACGGCTTTGAGATATCTTCTGGGAGGGTTGTTGCCCACCTTTAACTGGACTGGCGTTCATTTGCTTCTCTGTAATTTACTACCCAATGTTATTGCTCTGTGTAGCAAGCAGGCCGAGTTAGCTGGAGATGTCTTCACACAACATGACAGTCCCTGGCTGAGCAGACTGAGGAGATAACTCAGACAGAGACACTGGCGAGCACAGTGGCCCAGTTTCGCTCTGTGCCCTGGCGATGACCGTGTTGAGTGTGCGTGTATCACAGTGTTTGTGTAGTAATGGGAGTTTTGTGTGTATTAAATACTACACCCTGAATTACCCTGGCACCATGACCCACTCAGACATTAAATGTCAGTGTAGGCACTGGGTCTTCCAGAGAGTCTAGCAGGAAGGGAAAAGAACCGTCAGCTGTGCTGGTGCCTGTCTGCGTCTGCTGACATCGCTGAGGACTTAGCGCTGGGAAATGACTGTTTATCGATGGTTAGGACTTGGTTTTGCCAAATGTGGCTCATTCAATGTAATCACATTTTATATCATGAGACAAATGGACAGTCCGCCTCCGAATTCTACATCAACATCAAACATTTAGGAGATTGGAAGTGGGCATCCTTCCATTTTTCTGCTCATAAACAAAAGGCCACACTGAGAGGGCTCATCTGTTTTTTCTTTTCCAAAATAAATAATGGGGCCAGTTTTTCTTCTTCTATATCTGGACCTACCATACGTTGCTCACTACCCAGTGAAAACACTGTGCAGGCCACAGTCTGCCTCGGGTTAGAGAAAGAATCAAGAAATGAATGTCTGGTTCACATTAGGAGTTTGAATCCGCTATTTCTTCACTCTCTTTTTTCCCAGCATTTGTCTCTACTCTAAACCCTTTGTTGGCTGAAGTCAAGTAGAGGACACATGATGTAAAACCAACTCTCTGGAGACAAGACACTCAAACAGCTGTCACGCTCCCAGAAGGCCTTCCTTTAAACTGCTAAGGGTACAAAAATATATTTGACTGAATAAATTCATGGTAAGATTTCTATATTTAATGCTACACAGTATATTTTATAGAGAATGCATCAACATTAAAGTAAAGCCATTTAATGTGCACAAATTAAGAGTTTGACTATCATTAAAAGTCTGTTTTTAAACCATAAAGTGCTTCACAGTACGGCAGCAACCAAATTACATACAATACACTAATGTTAAGATATGATAGCACGTCGAGATTACTGCATCAGAGTCCCCCAGCTCGGATAACAGCTTTATGTTGCTGCACTTGGTCAAATGGAATTAGACCTGCATGCCAAAAGACTTAGCATCTCCAAATCTGTAATCTGGTTGTGACTCGAGCAATTGAATATTACGTAAAAACATTGAGTCACTAAGATATTACATAAAATTAATGAGCCCACTGGATTTGCAGGTCTCTACATGAGGCCCTCTTATCAATGGGCACAATTTTGTATGTTTGGTGTGTTTGAAAGATCTTGCAAAAAAGATCTTACAGTTCAGGACCATTTGTTGTCCTCTCCCTGATCCGGGTTATGCAACCGAGTCAGCGAAAGTGAGTCATATCGATGCCAGCGGTGATGCCAATGTGCGAGAGCAACTTAAGTGGAATCAGTCTGGGGCACGGTCGTGATGTGAGTTGGTTCAAAGTGTCTGTGCAATGTTTTTGGGGTTACATTCTATTTTAGGTCAAAACACCAACCCTGTGTATTAAGAGATTCACTAATGTGGGAGATAAAGCATCTCAGTGGTCTGGCTTCACATCTGGTCCAGGTTTTTCATGTTTAAAAGCACTCTATTGTTCAAATAAATTAGACAATCTCAAACTAAACGAGCAAATATATAAACATGTATATATATAGCCTTCCCTTATATTTACATGACAATTCACTATATCGGTGTCTACATGGATCTTGTGGTTCAAGCTGTTCACTTCTGATGTAATGTGGAAAATCCAAATGTTAATTGAAGTATAAAATTACAATGTGGACGTCCCTTAAAAGTCGAAAGTTGCAGTGCAGCTGAAATTCAAGGTACTACTTCACGAAACAGCTACAGAATGAGATGGACCAATGATGATACGGGAATATATTGATCAAATGCACCCTCATCAATGTAAAATGACTTGAAAGCAGATATAGAAAATAATGTATTATCGTCTTTAAGCCATTATCCCAAAATCTGATCATAGCACATGTGAGGGGCGAAATTACAATGACAAACATGATCAATTATCTGTGTGATATAATTACTTTTTGCTCTATCGATTGGTATTATTGGATGGAACCTGCGACTGCGAGAGCAATCTATAAACTATTAACTTGTCACAGTAGCCTCCATCTGCCCTGACCCTAAAACAACAGGGTGACGAATGCCCTCCCAGCAGGGTTGATGGTTGTGTGTAACCAGGCCAGTGTGACACCCCGAGGCAGGCTGAGCAGAGGCCTCCGTCAACCGGAGCCTCCTCTCTGCAACATCCCCACAGCATCCTGTCGAAAACACAGCGGTGATGGTGCGATGGGCTGAGAGACGCACATAGACGGTGCACATCTGGATTCACCTGAAGCACCAGCAGCCTGAATCTCCACTGCAACAACAAGTATGGGATGTAAACCAAACACCTGCCGCTGCCGCCACCACCACCACCCATATGCACATGCACACAGATGTGCATGATGCTCGATGAATTGTGAACATGCGTCGTGTGCAAGTGTGTCTGTGTGAGGCCCCTGCAAGACGATGAGAATCCCCGGGGCTGGATCATGTTTAAAGGGGTGGGGGGGGCTTGCTCATGTAGGCCGAGCTCGACCACTTCCGTCATGCAGGCTACAACGATGCTACACGACCCAATGTGGACTGCGATCCCGGTTCTACGTTAAAATACACGACGCTGGCTGTCATCGCTTCGGTGTTGTGGTTTGGCGTCAGCGCGGCGGTGGAATTGGAAACGAGCATCGATGCATGTCACCGCCGCTGAGCCGGGACTCGAAACCTGCAGGCCCGCTAGTCATCGCCCGGTGAGAAGCACGTCTCCGCGGCTTACCTCGTCATCTAGTCCCGTCGCGCGTCGCGTCCTAACCGGTGTGAAGCCGTGTCCATGGCATGCTCCGGTTATTTCTTATTTCTCTCGCTCTCCTCCGGCTCCGATCGCAGCATCAACCCCACAATGAAGCGGTGATGGCCGGTGGTGATGATGCTGGAGCCCCGCCCTCCTCCCAGTGCAGCCAGGATGAGCTCACTGGTCTCAGCACCGCAGTCCGCCTCCAGCTCAGTGCGCAGGGCCGCTCACACAGGGGGCCGTAGGGGGGACTTTTTATAACAGCATATCTCCTTAACGTTAAATTGTTAAAGGGAATGAGCTGAATGAAGAAATGATCCTGCAATGTGATGACAACCTGCTGTGCACCGTCTGTCAACTGTCTATTAATGGAGCTGTATATAGCACTGGCTACAGTTTGCAGTGTTTTGTCAAATATTAATATTAAATTATAACTTTAATTTACATTAAAGTTACCTCTGGGCACCACCCTTCAAGGGAAGGGAAAGGATAGCCAATTTATTGATTAAGTCTCATGAAGTTACTAACAAAACATTTGGAACTCTGATTAATAATTAAGTTTATAACTTTAACCCAAATTACCCACGTCAGTAGTTAGTCAAGTTGAAGGATATGGAGTTATTGACAGTGTAAAGATTGGCAAAATACACCCTTATGCAACATTAATGACGACAACATGTGTGTTAAGGGACAACATTTATTGTGAAAATAAAGTATAAACATACAAACTAACTAAGTGTACTTAGTATATACAGACGAGCTGGCCACTATGAAGACAAGAGTTCTTTGGAATAGAAAGAGAGAGAAAAGAGAGGGAAATTAGCCTATAAATTGTCGAGTTGACTTCCTGGGTCATGGGGGTCATGGGGTACACACTGTACAATAGTGGTTAATGGTTCTTTCCAGGGGCAGGTCTATGACGCAGCCTGGGAGACCTGGAAGTCTCCTTTGTCTTCAAAAATAATGAAAAGTTGTTGCAGGTCCAACTATTGTTCACGAATATACTGTACCAACACTATAAGGCTTAGTGTATTTAAATACTTTACATCGGGAGCGGGTCCTCTCTGTGGAGGCTGACATGTTTTTTTTTACAGTAGCTCAGACTGGACAAACTAAACCTTTTGAGTTTTAATGACAACTGTAGGCTACCTCAGGTTATCTTTCACGTTTGGAAGTGGAGGGTGAGGTGAGGGGTCTGTAGCTGCAACATGCAACTTCACCACTATATGTCACTAACTTCTACACACTGATCCTTTAGCGTTTTTCAACATTTGCTCAGACAATAACTCATGAATGTTGATGTGAAATCAGGAATGATAAGGGGACGAGTTCTGTTAAGAGTCCACAAACAGAAACAAAACCACAAAATACCAAATACACTCTTTATAAAAGGAGTCAAATTCTAGAGTCATGACATATTGTAAAGCATACAGACCAGTTTTGTGAAATTGAGTCATTTCAAATTGCAATAGTAATTGAAAAATGAACATAAACATCTGCTTGTTTTATTCTGTCCTTGTGTTGTCTGGGAGCCTTCACCGGAAGTGGCCCCACGGAGGAGGCTTTGCAGGCAGAGGGACAGACAGACAGTGACTATATAAAAGCCGCTGTCACGTCGACACTGCACATTTGCACTTCTATGATTGCGCGAAGAAATAAACTCCAACAGCAGAGCGCATTTGGGAAAATCTAAGGAGCGATGACACAGAACAAAAATAATAGAACTTTTGCGTACGCCGCCGCTGTGCCAAATGGATGCGCACAGAGCCACAAAGAGCTGGAGGGACGGGGGCACTGGGGATCCAAGGCTGAGTACATCTTGACTGTCATGGGCGCGATCATCGGACCTGGGAACGTGTGGAGGTTTCCCTACCTGTGCTACAGAAACGGCGGAGGTGGGTGTTTTTTACGCAGCAACTTTTACGCTCACTTGTCAAGTGCGCATTTCCTGAAATGGAAAACAAACTAGGACCGACCTTAAATGTGTTGTCCAAACAAGTAAAGATCCTCTCTGTCTTACAGGTGTGTTCTTCATCCCGTACGTCTTGTTTATGTTTACATGCGGAATCCCCCTCTTCTTCCTTGAGACAGCATTAGGACAGTACACCAACCAGGGGGGGATCACGTGCTGGAAAAAGATTTGTCCACTTTTTCAGGGTAAATAAACAGCGATTATTTTTTCCCCAGCTTGTTCACTTTTCTAAAATCATTGTGATACTATAATAAAAGCATCATACGTGTGATTTATTTACACCGGACCACGTGCGTAAAAACGCAGTATTGTGACTGCAGCATCGTTGGATCTTGAATCTGCGCAATAATCGCTCCTCATTCAACAGATGATAAATCCCCGAGTCACCATATTTCACCCTTTTCTCAGGCATGGGTTTTGCAAGTCACTTAATCATCGCCATCAGCGCAACCTCCTACATCATCATCATTGCGTGGGCGTTCTTCTACCTGTTCTTATCATTCAGCCAGGATTTGCCCTGGGCCTCATGCGGACACTACTGGAACACAGGTAACAGAGGGATCTGGGAACTTATAGAGGTGTGACGTATTGTTGATAAAATCATGTCAAATTAACCATGACTTTTGTTTCAGACATTTCCCTGAATGCCTAACTTCTAAAAACGTGATAAACGATAATAAAGAATTGTCATGTTATTATCTCAGAGGAAGGGAAATGGCATGTTTTATATTTTCTAATGATATGGAATAGGACAAACTTTTCTCCATAATTGAGCATTTTTAAATTCACAGTGTTTTTTTCCCTGTCATATTAGACTCGTGCTTGGACTTCAGCAACCCAAACCTGAGCCTCAGCATGATGGCCAAAGAGAACGGCACTCTTCCTGTTGTGGAGTTCTGGCAGTAAGCAAGGAGTCAACAAGTTGAACTGGATTCTTTTTAATGTACCTTTTTTGATTCTTACCTCATCATCTGTTCCTCCTCATCCACTCCCACCCAGTTTTTTTTGTTATACCTGCCTTCGATTCTGTCCTCATCCACTTTTTTTCACCCGGAAATCCAATTCCCCCCACTCTCCATTATAATTGACCTCCTTCCCCTCCCTCTCATTTCCATTATCTCTCCCCTTTTCTCTCCAGGCGGCGAGTTTTGAAAATCTCCAATGGAATCGAGGAGGTGGGCAGCTTGAGGTGGGAACTGGTCTTGTGCCTCATCCTGACATGGGTCATCTGCTACTTCTGCGTTTGGAAGGGCATCAAGTCCACAGGAAAGGTTCGCTAACACGGAAAACAACATTCAATAACTTTTTTAAGTTCCAATGCTTTGCTAGCAATGCCCTTCTATGCACACACACACAAATACACACTCTCCCACACACACTCACAGTCGTTTCTCCGTGAGTAAACTGGATTGACTTATATTGATTCACAAGGGTGAGCTGCAGGCGATTCCCACTTTCCCACAGGTTTAGCTGTTCAAGATTTCCTCTTATGATTTTTTATGAGTTGTTACATCAGATGTGCCTCTTTGATTTTGTGTATATTGTTTCTGTCCTAGACTCTTGGCTGAATGTGAGCAACAATTCATATCAATCAAGCTGTTAAAGTTTTAAAAGTAACTGGTTGTAGCTTTTGTTGTATTGGCAATAACTACAATCTGAAGATAAAAAATAGACTTTCAGATGTTTACAAGTGGCTCATTTAATTTTTTTCAGGGTGAGCTTAGACATTGTCCATCTCCACTCATGTTTGTCAGGCATAGAAGATAAAATCATGAGAGCCACAGGTGTGCTAAAATGGTTTGGCCAAAAAGGATTGTGAAAATGAAGTGGCCGAGGGGTCAGTGTCAGGGAATCCGTCATAACTCTCATATCTCTCAGAACCATCATTCAAAAAAGGACTCGACTACGACGTCCTGCTGCTCCAACATAGATGGGTGGTGGATTAATTTGAGCTGGACAAAAGAAGACATTTGAGAAAGTCATGTCGGTAAAAAAATAGTGATGCTCTTTTTTTCCAGGCAGCCTACTTCACAGCCACCTTCCCCTTCGTCATGCTGTTAGTATTGCTGGTCCGCGGGGTTACGCTACCTGGGGCAATGCATGGAATCATTTACTACCTCTACCCTGACATCTCACGCCTTTCAGATCCCCAGGTAAGAACAGATTCAACAATCTAAAGGCCGGTACGGCTTCACAGATTTCTCACATTTGTTTGCTCTCTTCAGGTGTGGATGGATGCTGGTACTCAGATCCTCTTTTCTTACGCCATCGGCCTTGGGTTCCTGACCTCTCTCGGGAGTTACAACACTTACAACAATGACTGTTACAGGTAAGAGGAATACTAATACGCCTCTAAAATACCCTGCTGTGAATGAAATGTGCCCCTGAATCCTTTTAATCATTTTGAGGGAAATATAATAATTTCCGTAGGCTTTGTATTCGTTGAAACAAAGACAAGAAAAAGAGTTTGATATTGACATTTAACAAGATCAATCATTTAATGACCCTGTGATGAACACAGGGGGAAATACACATTTTATTCTGTTGGCTGGTAAATGAACACTTTCTATCCATGCATCCACTCCACTGTCGGGTACACATTTCTAGAACTGGATTGATTTTTCTTTCAGGGACTGTCTGTACTTGTGTCTGCTGAACAGCGTCACCAGCATCGTGGCAGGCTTCGCCGTCTTCTCTATTTTGGGTTTTATGACATATGAACAAGGAGTGGATATTTCAGAGGTGGCAGAATCCGGTAGGTACCGGATCAGTTAGGTGGTTGACAGTTGTACATTTCCTGTCTGGCTTTTGGTAAAGTCGTATTTTTCTGGTAGACTTAAAACTCCTTATGCTATCGGTTTCTCTTTCCCCACATTGATATTTTACCTTTAACTTGTGGCAAATGGAACCATGGAATGTTAATTAATTTAGTTTAATTTGGCTACATGATCATCATCAGGCCATTTGATGCTGTGTTTGTCTGATACCTGGTTTAAAAATGAAATGACATTCCCATCAGTATTTTCTGTCAGTCCTTGTGTTTTACTTCTCCCTGTTTCCCCATGCAGCATCAATATAATAATAATAATAATACTTATAATCAATTTAAATTGAATGGGTATCCTTCCTCCATTTGATTACTCTGTCAAGTTGTTGTATAGTTTTGTATGTTTACACTGTTCTCCATCGTGTTTCATTTATTTGTTGTGTTTGGTGACGTTGTGTGTTTTTTGTGTGTGTGTAGGCCCAGGGCTAGCTTTCATTGTCTTCCCACGTGCACTCGCCATGATGCCCATGCCTCAGGTGTGGTCAGTGTGTTTCTTCCTCATGATTATTCTGCTTGGACTGGACAGTCAGGTACTGGCTAAACCCCATGTGAATGATTGAATGAATGGTTGAATGAATGAACGAAGCTCTGACGCTCTCCTCTCGATGACTCCCCCCAGTTTGTTGGGATGGAGTGTTTGATGACATCACTGGTTGATCTGTTCCCAGCTCACCTGCGCAAGGGCTGTAGGCGTGAGCTGCTCCTGCTGGCCATCTGCATCTCCTGCTGTCTGCTGGGACTCTTACTGGTAACAGAGGTAAGTGCAGTACAGTCCAAAGGGTTCAGAGGGGACGAAGCAGAGAAAAGAGGGAAAGAGGCATGACATCACAGCAGCTGAAGTTAGCTCTTCTTAATGTCAGATCTTCGGCCAACAAATCATTCCTGGTCAACAGTCAAATAAATGATAATAATCTGGACTGTTATGTTCCTGGTTGAAACATGCCTGAAGAACTATAATTTGTTGTGGTCATTTTCCAAATCTCATCCAATTAATCACTAAATCCTATCATGTGACAGTTGTCCTGTGTGGAACCGATTGCATTCAGATTGCAACCGCCATCAAGAGTCGACTTCAGTTACTTAGTGATGTTGTTTTACTTGGACTGAAAACCTGCAATTATTATTATTATTATTAATAATACGGCATGCCTGCTAAAGGAATGATATCCAGCGGAACAGTTGCTTCTCAGCTTTGTCTCAGAACTAGTTCCCAAGTATTATTATTATTATTCTCCACATATGACTCAAACCTTTGCTCTGTTTCTAAGGTGGAAAGAACAAGTTTCGGTCACGTTGTTAATGTGGGTCTTGTGACTCAGATCAGAGTCGAAGATAACACAGAGACTTGTCACATCTTATTTAGTCCAAGGAGTTTGCTGAACCAGATTATTTCCCAGCGTTTCTCCAAAAGGATTTCTGTTTTATCCTCATTAAGCTTTAGGAAACATTCAGTGATGGAGCGCAGAGCGTTATCATAATTTTTGCTCCTCCTCCCTTCAATCATGTACCAGTTAGGAAACGGTCAGACAGACCAACCAACTTCTCTAGACAATTGATAAGGATGTTGTGGTCAATCGTATCAGAAGCAGCGCTCGTGTCTAGGAAGGATTAGTATTGAAACCTTATCTTCATCAGAGTGTCATTGTCATTGATTATTTTAGTAAGTGCGGTTTTAGTGCTGTGATGAAATTCCTCCAGGATGTTGTTCTCTTGAATCACTGAAATTATTTTTTTCAAGTAATGAAGGTGAATTTTGCCATGGTTTCATCATTTTTAGAGGATTTATTAAGATGGTCTTTGATGGTCTGTGTCAGGTCAGCAGTAATACCTGCTCTGATTGAGGGGACTTTGTTTTTAAAGAAAAGGGCCAGTTCTTAACATTTTGATGAATAGAAGGTGAGTATGGCTGCCAGCTAACAGTTTCTAACCATTAAGAGTGTAACAGTATTTAAGCTGTCAGGACTGTTTTGTTCAATTGATCTCATGAAATCACAGAACTTAGCTCCAGCCTGCTCATCAAGGAGCCTCTTTTCAGACAGAATTTCTCTTTTGGACTTTGCCACATTATAAAATTCATAGTGATGATCGAAGATAGGTAATTTACAGTAAGTTATGAATTTCTCCATGTTCAACCCTCTTGTTATCACTGAGTCTGCTCAAAGCAATATTTTGATCAATAATAATCTTCGCCAGTAGCTATAGAACACAATTTGATACATTCACAAAAAAAACGTGATGCCGAGCTGTCAAAAAAAAAGCTTCATCTCACGTAGAGATTTCCACTCACATTTTACAATGCTATACCATCACTTCAAGTATCGGAGATTTAGGTGGAGCCACCGCTGAATGCACCTTTTTGAATTGAAAAGTAGGTCAAAGGATTAGTGTTTGCTTTTAATGATCGATTTCAAGACTACAGTATTTGTGAGGGAACCTGTTGTTGATGATGAATTTGCTGATGCATACCCTTTATATCTGTTGATTTGTTTATATTGATGAAAGTTGTTATCGCTGCCCTTGTTTCTAGGGAGGGATGTACCTGCTCCAGCTGTTGGATCATCATGTCTGCAGTGGCACCACGCTCATCCTCCTCTCTTTTTTTCAGTCTGTCAGCATTGGCTGGGTCTATGGTAAGTCACACACACACTACACAACCGACCTAGTAAAGAATAGATTCTTCAAATTATGAGAACATTGGGTTAAAAGTGTTTTGGATGGGGTCAAGACAGCCCTATGAAGGTTTGCTATGCTGATGGATTTCATCTAATCTCAGGTCTTCTCTTTAACCCACAGGTTCTGATCGTTTCTATGAAAACATCACAGACATGATTGGTTATCGTCCATACCCGTTAATGAAATACTGCTGGTGCTTCATTACTCCCCTCACCTGTATGGTGAGTCCCTTGAATCTCTGTCATTTGATTGCTTTGTTTCCAAAATGCTTCTTGCCATCTCTCTAGTTGGATGTTCAACATTTTATGCAGAGAAAAGAGACATCCACCTCGGCCCACAGTCACAGTTATAAGTTACACATTGTAACATTTCATGTAACTTTATTCCACTTTGTCTCCTCCAATCACAGGGCACCTTCATCTTCTCCATTGTCAAATACTCCCCGCTGAAGTTCAGTAACACGTATGTTTATCCACTCTGGGCCAACATCTTGGGCTGGTTCATTGCCAGCGTCTCCCTCTCCCTCATCCCGCTGTTTGTGTTGGTGAAAGTGTTGCAGGGAAAAGGCACTCTACGACAGGTGAGCCCCATCCTCCCGTTTTTCTGAATTGCTTGAACACTGTGAAGTAAACCTCTGATCAAACTTTTCATTTTGTACTTGTTGATGATAAAAACATATCTGTGCAACTTTGAGGGCTAGATTTGTTCTGTGGCGACCACACAGGTAGCTGGAACCAATCCCTCGAAACATCCTGCTTACAAATATACAAGAAAGGGAGGGGGTGGGGGGGGGCACCTACGGCATCAACCATGTGTTAAAATCATGCTTTGGTTTGTTACGGGATTTGTTGGGTCTTTGTGAAAGTCTTTTTTGGCTCTGCTCAAATCTCGGGTTCATCGTGGGACAGGCGACTGTGTGATTCTCTGTTTGTGCCTAACTTTTTCCATATGTACAGTTTTGCAGAAATCGCCCATTGGATTAAATCATTCAGACATGTTCACTGATAGAAATGCATTTTTCCTGCCATATCTGCATAAGTAATTTGACATCCTGTTTCTGGTCTTCACTCAGCGGTTGGTCTTCCTCTGCCAGCCTGTGGATGACCTCCCCTGGAATCAAAAACATCCTCCTGCACTGGGAACCAACGGCACCGCTGCCTACACAGCAGAGCTCAAATCTTTTTCCGACACAGAGGAAGTCACTAAATGAGATCACAGACAAGTTGTCTAGCTGAGTGCTGCTCTACTTTTTCCTCCGTCTTTGGGCCAAACTGCACCAATGAACGTCTTCCAGAGTTCAAATTGAAAACGTACATGTAAATACTGAACATTTGAGACATTATGTCACCACAATCAGCATTATTGTTCTTCGCTGGTATTTGACGGATCACGAATGTAGACTTTATCGCCACCTACTGGTCCAGAATGCTTGGTTGAGCTTTTGTGTGAGTTTTTTGTGTTCTTGTCTGGACAAAGATATTTGGAGTGTAGACAAGGACTTTGAAGTTGTGAGAATCAGCAATAATTTCTCGAATGTCAGTAATGGTTTCAACTCAGAAACAACAGACAGGCAGACAGACACTCTCTCACTAGTGTCTTACAATTGATAACGTGCTTTTTTTGTTAATACTGAAAAGGTGCTACACAGAGTCAAAGCACGATAACTCAATGTGGACTTAGTTGATTACTTCCCATTCAATGACAACTTCTTTCAAGATTCAACATCTTTTTTCTCATTTCAAATCAACCAAATCTCAGTATTTACAACCCATTTTAGATTTTTTTTTACTTTAATGTTGTAAAACACAAATAACTGTAAACTACATTAAAATTTGCTTTCTATAACTGCTAATTGGGCCTCACAGCTCCAAGCATTTGATTTGATTTCTTTCCAAACTCTGTGACTCCAATGAGGTAAGATTTGTGCCAGATGAAAAAAAGGGTGTATGTGAAGCAATATGCAGTCAAGTGTTTTGTAGTTTTAATCGAATGTGACGATATTTCACAAGTCTCTTGAATTGCTGCATTTTGTGCTCTTGGAATCACACTCTACAGAGATAGTGTAACACTGTTAGACACATTGGGGAATGGGTGGCAACAAAGCAAAGAGTAGGACATTATTTTGTACATTTGAAGTAGAAACACGTTTATTCATATTCATATGAAAGTTTGCCCTAACCCTAATCCAGAAATCGTATTGAAACATAGAACTCTCCAATGTGGCCTGTATGGTGCTATTAAAACAGCATAGTTTGAGGCTAATGCAGGTAAACAACACTCTAAAAACCTCTAAGAGACCATTTAAAAACTACTTTAAAGTCATTACGTGATTAAATGGCTTGACTTCCACCACGTTTCAATAAATAAACAATAACAGATGACGGTTAATGATGCCAGATTTGACTCAAAACACCATCAGAAACAGAATCAGAAAATCCTGGCAGTCCAATCTAATCCTAGTTAATGTGACTGGTTATAATTACTTTGGAGCTGTTGATGCCATCCTTCTCCTAAGCAGTTGAACAAAAAGACCAGGGAACAGTGAACTCGTGACCTCAGTGCTCTTGTTTTTTACAATGGATTGTAAGACTAGCAAGGAGCTGCTTCAAGCTTAAAAACATGTGTGGCTGTATCATGATCCCGTTGAAAACACTGTTCCTGGTGACCAATCTATACATTTTCACATAGTTATAATAAAGATGCATTACCTTTGTAGGGTAAAATAAAAGTATATAGAGCCACTGAGTTTCAGTTAAATTTGTTACGACTTACATGAGAATTCTGGATGCAGGAATTGGATCAAATAAAGACACATTTTTATAAATCATCCTGGATAAGAAAGATATTATGAGGACAGAGTGACAAACCATATATATTTTGATACAATACACCGTTTATTGACTTGCTTGTTTGTCATCTTAGAGAAAGCACACAATGTAACAACAGTGTAATAACTTAAACACTAGATTAATTTAAAATGTCCTGGGCAAGATTTTGTAGGAAAATCCTTAGATGTCTGTATATTTTTTTGTTAGGTCTGACAGAGAGGAACACTTTGGATGCAGCTGAAGGATGACATCAAATTGGCACTTATCAATTTAAACCACAAAATAAATCTGTTAGTAATGAAGACATAGTACACAAGTGTGCTTGTGTCTAAAAGACTGATGATATGACCATATTTTGTGGTTTGAAATAACTACTACAGAGAAGCGGTTTTCCTTAGACTGCTTCTTTCATTAGCTTCTAAATTGAGTAAATATTACCAAACACATTTACTTTGGATCCAGGGTGTTTTTCAATGTCTGCATTTTTGTTCAGACACTTGAAAACAACCTGATAATCTGCACATACCATAGATATTACAAAGTATAGGAGGTGGTGATGTAATTTGCCACAAGCGAATTTAGCACAAGGTCTACATGTGGGTCCAACGAGTCCATTACCAGAAGCATGTAGTATCTTTGTTATTGAGAAATGTGCGTTTGAATTTGAAATTTATCACAATAACCTGCCCTGACACCATTTGGCCTCATTATCCATGTTATCTGTGTAAGCATTAATTCTAATGCTTTTATTTTGAAAAGTTAATTATAAAAGCTGAGATACGAGAGTGTTGACACGAGAGCCAAAATACACAAGTTTCTGGCATCAATGGAAAGATTTGAGGTTGGACACTTTCAGATTTCATTTTGGATTTGAATTAGATACTATTCATTCATACATAAAACCAAGATTGAACTGATACAGTTTTGTGGTTTTTATATTTGAAAGTTACTCCGAACTACAATAACATATATTATTTACTTTTTTTGTTTGATCTTTATTCACTTATTTTATCATATGGGTCATGTGGCAGATGCACAACTCAGAACTGAGCCCCACAGCTTCTGGTAAGAAAAGAAAAAGAAAGGATATCATCCAGCCAGATCTCGCATTCCAGTGTCATAAAACATTTGTCAATTATGGAGAGAAGTTGAGGGAGCGAACACTTACGTACGGTTTGTAAAAACTTGTCAGAGTTGCATTTATAAAATAGAAATAAGACAACAGGGAGCACGTACAGTACGTGCATGTTGTTTGTTCATCAAACTTCAGTCGACTTCTCTGAGGCCGCAGGGTCTCCTGAACTCTTGTCCTCGCTCGTGAATCCACTTGTTTGACACTGACGAAATGGAAAAAAGGACAGAAGAAAAGCATGTGAGGATCATAAATAGCAAAGCCAGTTAATCAAAGTCTTTGTAAAAATGTATAAAAGCCACTATAAACCTTCACTGCCAACATTTTCTAAACCAGCATATGGTAAACTCATTCTCTTATTACAGTTTAGTGCCCTGGATAGAAGCTGAAATGTGTTGATGATGTGTTTCACAACCTGAATACCACAGAGCTGCACCCCTGCATCTGTAGTTATTACCAGTTAGCTCAAATTAGCCTTTCAATGTGATTAAAAAATAACATTGTTATTAATATACCAAAGACCCAGTGACAACCTGAGATATTGTTTGTCCAGCGAGATAACAAAGACTAACTATTCTATATATAATTAATAAAAATGTTTAGAAAACTTAATAAATAATTTTAAAAAAAATTGTCAAGAGTGTTTTTTTCCAGACTTCTCCAATTCGTTTTGGACCCTCAGGTTCTCGGAGGCTGTTCTCCAACAAAAAAATGTGTGTGTTGCATGTTGCAGCTGAATACCCCTAACCCTCCTCTTTCAAACATATAAGAGAACCTGTGGTAGCCTTCAATTGTCATAAAAACTAAAAAGGTTTTTAGTTTGTCCAGTCTGGGCCACTGTAAAAAACATGGCTGCTCCTAATGTAAATATAAGATATTTAAATATAAAGGGCTCATTCTAGGGTAAAGAAAACTACATTTCGTACAATTTAGCTTAAACACACTAGGATTTTTTTATATTCAATTTCTGCTAGTAGATACCTTTCACCTGAATCTTACACACCGAACCTTCAAATGATAAAGATGCAGTGACAGCAAGGACAACCCCTTATTGTTTACTTTTATTCCCCACCCAAGCATGATATATTAATATTATAACAGGTGGAACATGTAATCTATGCACTGCTGCTGTTATGGTAACAGGAAGTGACGCAGTGCTTGATCTAACATTACAGCCGTTATATATATTGTAACGTCCATGTATGAGTAAGAAGCTAACAAGGATTCTTTGGAATTGTGGTCCAATATTTTCTGACCAGGTACCAACAAATTTGGTCTATTATGACAACAATTATTATAATTGCTGTCGTAATAATATAACATTGATTTAAAAATTAGATACACATATATCCCTGTACCATGTCATTTAAACAAATGTAATGGGAAGTAGGGATTTAAAATAAATTTTCATATCGGTATTTTAAAATAGTTCTAAAGGATTTTTTTCCAATGAAATAGATAAACAGTGGGACACATTTCCTTTGCTTAGTGTCAGTTATAAAGTCCCTGTTCCACCATTGAACATGTCACTACTTAAACATGATGAATCTCAGCTCTGACTCACCCCATTTACTTCCTACTAAGACAGGACAGGCTGCATGCCGGGTCCTGTAGTCTCCCTCTCCGCTCTTGAACAGATTATACCAGAACACTGCTGTTCCCTGTGGAGAAATGCAACAGATGATAAAAATGATGGTAACATCTGGTATTGTCACGAGAAGGAATGTGAGGATCCAACACAGATCAAGACAGATCTGCAGCAGCTTCAAGCTGAGCAGCAACTGACCCACATTTCCCGCAAGAAGACTTTTGTTTATGCTCGTGCCACATTAGAAAAAAAGCACAAAAAAATACCAGGCTTATTTTATGACATTGATACAACTACAACTGCTGTGTGGATTGATTTAAATTCGATGGGAATTTTTTTTCCACCTAATACAGAATAATATATAGAGACTCACATGTGAGATTTTCCATTATTCAGCCTCGACCCATAAACTGACAGTAACACTGTTAGGATTAGATTGTTTTTCCCACCTTGGAGACATTTTAAAGCACTTTAAACATGCTCAGTTCTCACATGCACAGAGAAAGACACACTCTGCTCTTATCACCTTTCTCGGCACGATTGCTGCTCCAAAGTCAGGGAAGACCGTAGCACCTCCCGCCTCAACATCACTCATCTGAGAAACGAAATAGAAAACAAACTGGTTGGAAACTTTATCTGTATTTTCTTTCCAAAATAGTGTTAGGTGATAAGATCTAGTTATAATCTTCCAAGAATTAAGGGGTTCTAAATAAAATTTGAACTGATATTTTCCTTTCACACCTTTGTTTACTTTGAAGCACATGAACACACTGGAGTCAGAACGACAATTTCTGCAAATGGGATTAAAAGCTTCACGATTCGCCTGTTATTTTCCAGTCAGATTTAGAAGAGTGAAAAGACAGGGTCAATGTTGTTAATTTAACTTCGGCCTAATGCATATTTACAAACAGTTGCTTTGTTCCTGTACACAGATGTTAACTGAAGTACTAAGAATTGTTTGTGAGGTGTACATTACAAGCTCAAAATCCTAAAGACTGAATTTAAATTTGAGTCCATATGTCCTGTTATACTCTCTTCAAATCCTTTTCTTATATACACTGTAGATTACTAATCTAATCAGGCACATTCACATCATGCACCGGAGTCAACACTGAACTTTAAAGGTTTTAGGAAATATGACAATTCAAATAAAACATAATTTAAACACATCACGTTGTGTTTATTTTAGGGTGAAAATATATTTTATATAAGTCAGTGTTAACCAGGGTAAAATAAAGTGTGGATTCTAACTCTAAGTGGAAATGGTGTAAAGAAAACTCTCCACAATATGTACCGGAACTGATTGACAGAAAAAAATTATATGTAAATATTTGTCCAGTCATTCAGATGATGGGATTTTTGTCCAGCCTCATTTTTAGAGTTTTCGCTTCCAAAAATGTTGCCCCATCTTGCTCCCTTACATCAAGCAACACAAGGTTTTAAACAAAAAGGACATTAATGCCAATCAGTGCATCTCTGTAAAAGTCAATCAATCCCAGTCCAAGATTGAACCAGAGCTTATACCCATGAATCTAAAACGTAGAAGTATGGCAGGAAGCGTCGATTTTTAACCGCCAGCCCAGGCCTTCACTGAACCGCGACTGGATGCACATACTTACGTAGTTCAAAAAAGTCGCCACGCGATTTCCCGTGCCTAATCTTTTGAAAGCATCAGGCTCATCTTTCTATGAAGATAAAATTCAAGAATAGAAATACAACATGAAAAAACTGTACGCTAGCACAGGCACGTACTTACGTAGTTTAGGAACGTAGCAAGTCTATTTCCATCGACCTTGAGTTGGCTGTCAAAAGGACGCTGCAACAGATGTTTATAACATTTAACCCACCGCAAAACTCACAAAGGAGTCCGCCACTATGGCACCAAATACGCTCAACATGAAATAAACTACCTGTCAGAAGCATTAGTTACAACTTTTATCTGAGGTCCTAATTTAAGAGCATGACCTTTCATTTTTAGATTATTATTTCTTCATGAAAAGGTGAACATGAAATAACAAAAATGAAAGACTTTACTCTTCAATAAAAGTTAGGAAATAAACTCCAGGATATAATAAATGCAGACAACATTAGATCAGTCATTCCGTACCAAGACAGCTCCACATAATGCATAATGTAATATGCATCATATGTCAGATCTTCACAGTAAAAACAGACATACTGTATTTCAGAAGAGCATAGGAAGTGGGTTAGGGTTAGGAAAGTATTCTCAAAGACATTAGATGGTCTTACATTCATTTCAGAGGACTAAGCCTAACACCAACTATAGACTATACAGTTGGACTGGCCTCACCTCAACATTTAAGGATTTACATTATGTAGACTTGCGTTTTGTTCCCATTAGGAAAACAAGTCCCTATAATGTTCAAAACACATATAGGTCCCCACAACGCAAGTGATATCTGAACCTCATTAACACACACATGCTTGTCTTACATCAGTTGAGAGGACACTTACCCTTGAGAAGTCATAATGTGGCTCGTACTGTCCTCCAACTCCATAGTTTGCAACCTGGTCAGCATTTGACAAAGATTATTTACATGCTTATAAACTAATATTATTAAAATGTATTGTCAAATTAAAGGGTATTTGTGTACATATTGATGTGACTGTGATGAGGTGAATACTGATTTATATTATTTACTTGGGAAAAAATAAAACCCCACAGAAACAGGCACCACTATTAGCTAATACAGAAAATATTCATCAGGTTCATTGTACTAATTTCAGGAATCAAATCTGTGATGCACAGTGAAGGTTAAATAGAGAACTATTGATATATTTTTCACAACATTAACTGGAATGGGGACTATTCTTGGCCAAAAAGTCGTTCCAGTCTGTCATCACTGTGACTGTGGGTGTCTCTGGAAAGACACACTGCTGCTGAGGTTTTCAGAAACATTTCAAAGCTTTTAAGGCCACTGGCAAGAATCCAGTAATTTCCTTTATACTGGGATCCGGAGATGAATCTCACATGTGGAGTCAGAAAATCTGTTTTCTGTTTTTCAATTATTCTTTGGGAAACAGTGCAACTGAGTTCAGACAAACTAGATCAGGCTAAATGATTTGAATCAATTTGTCCAATGTTCTTCTTATTTTTGTGTCATTGGGATATTTGGTACAACTGTTTGTTTTAGTACTTTCTGTTGTATGCATCACATTACCTGAAGTAGCTCTGCAGTGTCGACTTCGAGGCCTGTGATGTCTTCTATTCTCTGATTGACTCTGGAAATAACAGGATCGTCCTCTTCTTCCAACCATGCACTGAAATAAACATACACATGTGCGTTTGAGCATGTGATAGAATTACACAGTAAAATGGTTTGAATATCTTTGTTTACTAATAAGAAAACAGGTTTTATAAATTATAAATACTAAAAATGGGTAATATTGATTTACCTTTTTGATACTCTGTAGTTGGCTGTGGTCAGGACTCCTGTTTTGGGATCACGAACGGTAGCTCTGGCAAGCTTAAAAGAAAATAAACACACAAAGAAGTGTTTGACATTCATAGTATTGCTGAAAAATATCAGTATTATTCATACGCACATCTTATATCTGTTATTTCCTATGTTCATTTGCTCTAAGAGAATAGCTTTATACACTTTGATGTAAAAATGATTGTTCTGTACTTTCTTTTGTGTCTCCTTGTTACTTGTTACAACAAAACTGCATTTTAACACTTTCTTAGACGGATTAACCACCACACAGATTATGCACAAAAAGAGCAACTGATAAACCGAGCTAATGCGACAAATGAGAGTTTGGGTACATATTTCTGTCTTTTGAGGTAAACGTGTCAAGCTAAAAGTAAATCAACACTGTTTCACACATATTCACAAAGTAAAGCCAGACACCTTGAACTGCTGTCTTTCTTTCACTGTAAATATAGGATGTGCAAAAGAAGGTGAACATCTTCAGCAATAAAAGTGAAATCTTAACTTAACCATAAAAGTTCAATTGCTGTAGATAAGTTATACTTGTTGCTATACCAAAGCTTAATATTGACCCTTTATCTGTGATGCCCACTAGAAAAGTAGTCATGGAATTCATTAGCTTTATCATTTGTATCATGGTTTGAGATGAGAGCAGTTCATTTTTTTCATTATTTTTGGCCTCACCCTGGGTTTAGACAGCTCCTTAATCTTTGCAATCTCTTGGTCTGACAGGACGTTCAGGTAGCGTACGATGTGGGGGCTGTCCCACTCATCCTCCTCCTTCATGGGCTTCAACAGGAGACGAGGGTTTTGCTTCCCGTCGTGGTAGCGACAGAACAAACGGCTCCGCTTCGCTTCGTTCTGGTGAAATAAGGAAATAATAAACCCTCTTTTCAACATCAATAGCAGGTATAAGTTGAGAGTTAAGGGCAGAGGATGTCACACCATGTTAAAGCCCTATGAGACAAATTGTGATTTGTGAATATGGGCTAAAAAAAAAAAATTTGATTGATTGATTGATAAGGAAAAAGGGCAAAAAAATAAGTAATTCTTGTTCATCACATTACAGCAGAAGATCAAGAAGATTTAAAGTGATAAAATCCCAACACTTCTTCGGATATAAATAAAAAGATCAAGTATCGTCTGCCTCAGGTCCTAACATTACATTCCACCTCATTCCCCACATGCCTGTATTTATAGTGTCTCACCATTTGGAGCCCCTCTCCTCTGCAGAGCGCCTCATAGATCTCCCTCTCTGGTAGATGGTCTTTGGGTCTAGTGTAGGTTCCAAGCTGGATCGGCTCCTCAGAGGCTGGCTGGTAGTCCTGGTTCAACTCATTCCGCTGCTGGGCCAGTAACCGCTCAAAATAACGGAGGTTTCCTCCTGCCCTCTGGTGTTTGGCGTCTGTAAGTACAAGAAAATGAGGGTTGGTGGTGGCTCAAAACTTTAACAGAGAAGCAGGATAACCTATAGCGTTGATACACATATTCACCAAGTGGCTCTGAGAGGAGATTGATTCCAGTCTCATACCTGTGCATGCTATAACACTATTTATTTCACGTGACAAGTAAACAGGGTCACCAAAGCTCTATGAAAAGCTGTACACACAGGTCCTGATGCGGACACAAAAGTAACAGTTAGAAACCACGGGCCCTTTGGTCTGGAGGGACTACACCCTGCTGCTCTGGCAACCGCTGCAGTGAGAGTATGGTTGACTGTTGTGATTAGTAAAACAGCAGGAAGACAAACCATAAATTACCCCACTGTAGGGGGACTGTGGTTGCACTGGTCAGCCAACTGGTGTCTGCATGTGTTGTGGGAGGCTACTGAAAAAGTCACAAGTGCTGTTTAATTACATGTTAAATGGGCTTATTTTTAGTTTCTCAAGAATTGACAGCAGGAACCCATTCACCCATCATACATAGCAACAAGAAAGACAAATAAAGAGGCTCCTGCTGAGATAAAGGATTATTAGATTACAGGCTCCGTTACTTAGAGAGTCTCAAGCCATTTTCAGAAATGACCTCCCGAGGATCTCCGAAATATTGGTTCGGAACTCTCTCCAGAAGTCTCCACACATGAGTGCAGCAGCAGGAAATTTCTTTGCTCATACTGCCGGCCGCCGCCGGCAGTATGCAGCCGGCCGCGCATGTATCATAAATACTCGTAATGATGCGTGTTTTTGTCTACAGCACATTATCATGAATTCTCCCTTGACATAGCGGTGTCTTCTACGTGTATGGCACCACTTTCTCATCCAGATATATTTGTTTTCTTTTTGTTGGTTTCAGTTTTGGATCTGTCAAATGTTCAAAAATCATCAACAAACCCACTCGCTTGAGGTGAATCCTTTAGGTGATCCTCTGCTATATCAAATTGGCATTAAGGCAGAAGGCTTTTACTTGGACATTTGCGTATAACATACAGCTCCTCAGCTCCTAAAAACCTTTTAAATCGGCCTGGTGCTCAGAGTAAAAAAACAGAAGACGTTTTATACCCTGTTTGGACACAGACTAAATGCACTTGTGCTGTGCACTTGAGACCATTAAATTTGAGCCTTGTGTGTAAATGTAATGAACCTTTGCTCGTGCTGCACCTTACCATTAGCCACCAGGCGGCGGGTCAGCTCGATGGCTCGAGGCAGGTCTCCCATTTGGTAGACAGAGTAGCTGAGGTAGTCCAAAATGTCCGCCTTGGAGACCACAGCTTCCTCACCGGAATCCAGCTGCTTCAAGGACTGCTGCATCCACAGCACAGCGTGATAATAGTCGGCGTCGTTATAGGCAGTTTTCCCCATGTCGTAGCAGTCATCCACCGTCAGAAGGGCACTGGAGTGCATTCCTGTGACAAGATTCACCGAAGTTTAAACACTGATCATATCGTACTGTACTGCTGTTGAAACATTCCTGGGTTTTATCTGAATGGAAAGAAAAATTCAGATAAAGATATATTGGACCGTTTTTTTTTCAAATAAACAATCTAACAACAATTTTTGATAAAGGCTACGTACAATTACAGGCTAGGCTGATGTGATGGTCTGGCCGCACCCACACCCACACATTTCCATTCTCCATAACATTTTTGCACTATTGTTCATTTCTACTCCTTAATTTTAAAGCCCCCATGGAAACAAGTTGAGGGTTACTAGATTATGTTTCCTTGTAATATAAAACACGACCATGGTGAGTCAGTGCTGTTTAACACAGTAGATCTGTGAATAGTTCAGTAATTATACCTGAACCCACATAAAAACCTAATCTTCAATCCAGACATTACCCACATCCAAAGTAATTATAATAATAACTCTAAATTAACCTTGTACTTAACTCCAGCCCCACCTTAAGCTAACAGCATCCCAACTTTGAATTTCAAACCAGTTGAAGAACGCTAAACGTGACTTCAATCTGTTGGGACGTCAAAAACTCAAAACACATTTTCACAAGAAGCAAAAAAACAAATACACATGTCAAACAAAATCACTATTGGTTGATGCACCTTTTGTTCTCCTCTTTTTTTTATAAATCTGCAAATTACTCTACCCTTTTCGTTAGATGGATAATCTCAATGCACACTCCCAGGTTACCTGGCAGCTTTCCTCTTGAGAAGGTCTCAGAATCCAGTTGATACGTGTCCTGAAGACGCATCAATGCCTTGGCTGCACCCGTCTCATCCTCCTCATCGGGGAAGTATTGTCTGTGTATGGACATGTTGGAAATGAACCCTGAGGAGAAGGTGAGAAGTTTATTGATAATGATTAAAAACAGAAAAGTGCAAGTGAATGATTGAATCAACCAAATTAACTAAGCAACTTAAGGCTGAAATGATTTTTAGCCTGATCTTAAGATATCATGCTCAAAAATAACTTAAACATACATTGTGAGGCCACCATGACCTTTGACCTTTGACAACACAACCTAATCAGTTATTCCTTAAGTCCAAGTGAATATTTGAACAATATTTCCCCCCAAGGAAATCTTGAGATATTGTTCACGGGAATGAGACGGACAGACAACCTGAAAGCATAATGTGTCCGGCCACTAGATGTCGCCGGCGCGGAGGCATAAAAAAAAAAAATCTCTCACATTTTTATGATTTTCAAATGATCAAAAGTCAGTTTTGCGATCACTAACTAAAACAAAATGATGATAATTCAATAGACAACCTCAATATCTGTTTAACACTGACAGCAAAAACTTTACTGACACCGCAGTTCTAGACTTCTCTGTTCTAACCTCAGAAAGATCTGAATGACCAGTGCACTGGAGAAACAGTGAGTCACAAACTCCCAAAGGCAGATTTGACTATTGTATTTCTTCGTCTCCATAACTTGTATGTACTTATTCAGTAGGAATATATTCATCTAGATACCTGACCGGATATTTCTTATAATGCATGACTAGCAAAGGTTTAAATCAATTTTCCTTTTCACTCAGTGTCCCTTTGTCTTTGAACTTTTAGCTTCACTGACATGTGAATACATCAGTTTTGGAGAGGCAAAAATAAATCCGGATAAATGATAATGGATAAATGGCTTCGTACAAGACAATCTGCTGATGTAAAGAAACAATGCAAACATTAAATCAAATCATTCTGCATTATCCACTTAAGTTTATAAGGTTAACATCCATTCTCTCTACTGTCTCTCTCGCTCTGATGGCCACGTATACAGATTTACTCATGCTCAGTTAATCGGTCCCCCATAGATACAGACCCAAGTCTAAAAATGCTCTCAGTTCCAAACACTCAGACTCAAAGAGAGAACATGGCCAACACCCGCAGAGATGAGGAACAGCTGCTGCAGCTCCTACATGACAGATCTGTTCTCCCTCCGCTCTTGTGCGAAGCAGCAAATACTTCTCACATCCGCTCTGCATTTTTTATCCGACCGCTCGCTCTACGCTTTTGCCCAGACACGGTTCATAAAAAAGAAAAAGTGGTAAATGCTGCTCTTTCAGATGCACTGTACGGTGTGAAGGGACATTATAAGGTGGAATGAATGCAAAGTCAGAAGGATGTTAAAAACAAAGGCGAACGGGCAGATTTAGCCGAGGTAGCATAAAATGGATCTGATTGGATTGAAATATTTTCAACTTGTATATCTGTTTTATTGCAAACACAAAGGAAAGAAGGAATGAGTCAGAAAATAATTAAATGAAGTGTCTTGGTATTGCTTTGACCTGAGCTGTCGAATACATACGCCCAGTGCAAATATCTGTGTGCTCCTATGTGCCACGATTATACCAGCATGCAGCCGAAATTACCCAGACTCGTACACAAGTAACACAAGATGCATGTTTCTTGCCCTGGAGAGAGCGGTATCATGCAGAACACATTACAACTCCAAGCAAAGCTATATCCCAGCATGTCCAGTCTGAATTCACCCACTGAGTGTTGTGGAGGGAGCTTACCATCAGAGGGGTTCTGCAACACCAGGCTCTCCAGCTCAGACCACTCCGTGTTGAGCCTCTTCATCAGTTTGTAGGCGTTCACCGGGTGGGCCAGGTAGCCCTCTGGGTCTGAGGTGGACACTCGGGTCAGAGCGTCCAGTTTTTTGGCCCAACTACGAGACAGGACAAACATACGCTTTAAAAAATGAATAAACACTCTTACATTGCTTGTGATAAACCTCCATAGCTCTAAACACTAAAAGGTTGCAGGACTGATAATATGAAGAAATGGCTTTGTTTATAACTGATATGAATGTTTAATTTCATTTCTCAGGGATGTTATGAAACAGATGTTTATCAAATGTGTCAGATATGTTTTTTTTCTGTTGACTCACCATGGTAACTTAATAAATTAACACAAGGGAAGAATGTGGGCAGTGGTTAAGTAAGAGTACTAATTCAAAAGTGAAAAATACTTTAACCTCACAAGTAGAAAATCTCTGTCCAAAGTTAACAAATGAAAAGTGAAAGTGGTAACATGGTAAGAGGTCCAAAGTAGACACCGGGGTCAAAAAGGCTGGTTTAATATTTGACTTTATGTTTTGTAAGTTTAAATCTCGATTTTAAAAGTAAATTGCAGCAAATGTCTGATAATTATCGTAGAATAAAAACTAAATGTCCCTTTGTAACACAGTGGAGTAGAAGTACAAGTCAAGTACACATACTTCAAAAGGGTTTTTATTACGTCACAGAGTTAAGAATGTACCTTTTGACTTCAGCCAGCTTGGACTCCTCTGCTTTTATGTACTCCCTCAAAGACTGGACCAGCTCCTTCTCTGTGTGGATCAGGTCTGTCATCTGGCCTGGGGACAGCGAGACAGAGATAAAGAACTAACCTACCAATTAATGCTCGTAGTTTATATCTGTTCTGGTTAATTCAACTTCACAGTGTGAGTGTTTCTGTTTGTGCTGATTTCTGCCTGTGCTTTAAAAACCTATAAACCTATAAAATGTATTTTTGGTAACTGCTCTTCGCCCCAGCCACAGACTGGGGCTTTGATTATATGTTCTTCCACAGGGAGGTGGTTGGGTTCATAGTAAACAACTCCATGAAAATGTTCATTCACTGGAGTTGCCAGGGAAGAGAAAGAATGAAACACTTTTGTTGTTTCTGCATGCAAACGCAAGTAACCGACCGGCCAAGTGCAGTCAATCATTGTGATTTAAGCCACTGTTTGACTCCTGAGATGCAGCCTGTTGACTAATATGGTGCTTAATGTGTATCTGAGCACTTTGTGTAAATCAGTAATTTTCTTCTCACATATTAGACAAAAGCAGGTATTTGCTCAAAACTTAAAGAAGCAGTTTATCTTTTATCTTATTTACAGTGAGGGCATCTTCATTTTGTATTTAAGCAAAACTCTTTGTCACAGATTTAACTAAAAGAATCCATGGACCACAATGATCTATCTTTCATTCTATTCATTGCACCTCAAAATGTATCGATCTGTACTCTGGGGCTTCAACGGGAAATTTACCAAGGAACCAAATTTAAACTGGGAGCAGATAAATTGTAAATCTTAAGTTGTCAGATTTAATCGTACCTATGGATGTGAAGACCTCTGCCTGTGTGGTCCAGCAGCAGAAGCAGAGCAGAGTCCAGGAGATGAAACACAAGGATTTCATCATTCTGTCTTTTTCAATAACCTGCAAACAGAAACATAACAACAAGGTCATACAATTCACAGATTCCTCATGAACACTCTTCAGGTCAAACTGTGGAAAGGTCCGGCTGTTGCCATATTATTTCCATGTCCATCCATTATTCTCTCTGTGCTTTGCTTTCATATCTGCTTTGAATGGCTCACAAACAGTATTCTGATCCCAAAAGACGTGTTACTCGGTTTCCACACTGAATCAACTGATGGTGTAACAAGATTCAAAGTTTCCAGTACGTTTCCTGTCAATGAGTCACTAATGTCTGCTGCCCAGTTCTCATTGTGAAGAAAAAAACAAGGAGAGTGCGGAAAATAATGGTGTTTTTTGTCTGTTTGGACATTGCACTTTAAGAACACCTGGCGGACTCATCCATACAAACACTTATTTTTATATGATCAAATTAAAAACATCTGCTTGTAAGTTCTTTGTTTTCTTTGCTCTCGTCTGGAGTTCAACGTGGCCTCCAGATACCTCATAGAAATGTTCATGACTAAATAAATCCCGGCTCGATCTGCAACAACTCAAAAGTGATTCCCTTCCAAAATGTCAATCCAAGCACAACTCCATGAGATTTATAGTAAATAAGTATAAGAAAATCCCTCAACAGCTCAGCAGAGCACTTTGTTTCCAGGTTTACTATGACTGCCCTGCCAGAAGCTGCCTCCACTGACATCCATCCTTTCAAAAGAGTGATACTGTAATCTGGGTCGAAAGGCAGATACAACAACGAGGCTGAAAAACAAGACGACCCAAAGATGGATCACGTGGCAGGAACTCAGTCCTGCACTGAGACCTGCTTTGTTTCAGACGAAAAGTGACACAGCTCCACTTTCCCTTCATGGGTATCCTGCTTTACCACATCACTTCACAGTAATGACTGCTTACTGCTGGCTGAGTGCACGTACAGTACATACACGTCTCTGAATACAGGCCCACGTGCACAGTCTCATCAGTATCTTCCAAAGTATATAATCAAGGGCTTAGTGAAACCGAGGTCCTGAAGCAGAAAAGTGGTACCTTAAATGTAAGCGTCCACGTAGTGGTGCTGAGGAATCTTTCTATTGCTGCTGCTAAAATTAAATTTCGACAAAATAAGTTTTTAGTTTGAGCTTTAAAACACAGGGAAACCGACAAACTTTCTACACACGTGACTATTCCAGGAAAACACTGCTTCAGGTTAATAAGGTTGAACAACAACAAATCACAGAGGTTCAAGAGATCCTCTGTAAAATTTTTCATAAAAAACAAATATGGCCCAGGTAGAATTTCATATATTTGTTACAAACGGAAGCTTGAAACGAGGTAAACGACCAAGACGACTGCACCGTGTGGCGCCGACAAATCAGGGAACCTGTCAGCGAAGGGCTGTGAAATGACCTTAACACATTCAGCAAGTGACTGTGAATTCTATTTCCACTCTCCAATGTGTTTCCCTTCTAAAGGTCCTGCATGCAAAGGCAGGGTTTCTTTAAAAACCATCAAATAAATCTTATGAGGGATGAGCATGTCTTGTTTTCAGCACTTTCTTGACTCTCTCTTTACTGGGTCAGCGTATTCAAACATTTCACAATATGACACATTCTTTGCGTTGCTTTTTGGCGGTTTCCCAACACAGAAAAGTCGTCCCGGGTCCTCGACCGAGCAGGAGAGCTGCAGAGCTGTCCTGACATGTTGGGTGCTGCCAGCAGGTATGACAGGCGAACATTCTCACATACTATAGAAATGAAGACTGCTGCATTAAAAATAAAACCAAGCATCCTTGAAAAATTTATAGAGTGGAGTTGATGAGGATTTTTTTCTTATATAAGTATGTTCCCCTTGGCAAAATTCTTTCGAAACCCACTGAATTAGACAGAATAATATACGACGATGAAGAAACGATCATATACCATGCCAACTTGTTTTGCTCACTGCATAAGCAGAGGGATCAGATGGGGTTTGATCATGGGGACAGAACAACATAATCTTTAATTATCAATGTTTTCAATAAATTATCATATTTTGTTCTTCCTATGCAATTAAATTTAATCAAACTCCACCAAATGCAAACACACATAGATCTTGGTCCTTTAAATGTACCTTCATTTATTTCATCACGATATCTGCATTATTTCTTGAGATTTTCACAAAATAGTGAAAAAGCATTTTCACACACTAATGAAAAATTTAGAAAAAAAAAAAACAGAATCGATCCTTTTCATGAAATCAGCTTAAAAAAGAATTGGGTTCGTCTTTGGCTTGTAAACCTTCTTTCCACCGAGTTCAAATCAAATCTGTACAGTAGCTTTTGGATGATTCTGTTCAGATAAACATCAATGAGGACGTGACCTCCTTGTCAGAACTTACTATTCATACTGCCTAAAGCAGAGCGAGGCTAAACTCAAAAAAGCTGGTTAAATACACAACTATTTGTCTGTGATTTGCATGTGTTGGCCACAGATTTAACTTTGAGGTTAATTCCTTCACTCTCAAAATACCCAAATCCTTTTCTCAGGGAAACTTCTTCCGACTAGTACGAATTCGGTTTCCAGCGTGTGACCTAGAAATGCTTTCTGGTTCATTCAATAGCCAGCCTATGCAACTATATACCCGAGTCGGAAACTACGGACAAACAAACCTCTCTCCTTATAATTTACAGCCTGTGTGATTGCCAGGTTCAAACACGGTCCTGTCTGTTGTTGCAGGCTGCAACACCCCGGTCACATTCCTGGAAAAGGGGCCAGTTGCATCTACTGCCCAACGTTCCCCCAGTCTTGACCCCAGCCTGGTGCTTCTGACAAACGTGGGGCACAACACTGAGGAGAACAGGACAGGTGTACTCTGTAGGAGAAATGCACTCACAGCCAAGAGGGACATCGGATTTTTGTTCTAAACATGAAGGTGTGGTTCCACACCTGGAGGTAAGGATCCAGAGAAACACGCTTTGCAAAGCAGTCAGGATCCAAGGTCTGTAACGGGGCAGGGGTGCACAAGTTGACTCAGGGAATAAATGGTCCAACATCTGTATTTGTCTTGTAGTTCTTCTGCTCTACTATACCTCACTAGGTAACATATCCACAGTGAAGAACAGGTCAGAGTAGCAGCTGTCCTGGCTCACACAAGTTCCAACTGCATGGAGAAGAGATTAAAACGTCTCCATTCTTTCTTTGGAGGGAAATCTTTCTTCAACATCAGCCAAAACTAAAGGATAGAGTCTATTTCAGAAAACATCGTGGTAATGAAACAGATTGTTCTCATCTTTTATCCCCACCAGACAGTTTGAAAATAATTAATTTCATAAGCGATGCAAACAACAGCAACAACGAACTGTGGCTAATGTGAGCAGGGGCGCGTCGTCAATGCAAATAGCAATAGGCATATATCCCTGCACAAAAACAAGTTTTTCTAAATGTTTCAGTATTTTCCAACAACACTTGCAGTTTCAGAATAAAATATTAAGGAAAAAATTAATGTATTAGATTTGGGACAGTTAGGAAAAAATATTCAGATAGAGAAAACAAATAAAGACCAGAATGCATCATTGACAAAGACAAAGAATAAGAGAAAAGATTGAACTTCAGCCTGGTTTTTAACAAAAAGCCATGACCCTGTATACTCAACGTTTCCCAGAGGAAAATGTGGAACTATTCAACTCACAGCTGACGAAGCTACACCTCAACAAGCAAAGTGTGGAATCGTCCCGCTTGGTGTTTTTCTGAGGGATCATGGTCGTTCATCTTGTCACATTTTGGCAGCGGAGGCCAAATTCCAGTATTTTTTTATCAGCGAGGAATGAAAGCAGCCATCTACAGATAAAGGAGAATGGGAGCCTGACATTGAGATGCTTGACAACAGGAATTTTTCAGTGAATAGAACTGGCTTGTATGTGTCTACACGAAGCTACAGACTAAATAATGATGCAAATGTGCACTGAGTCATAATATGAAACATCGAGTATGTGCATGTAGGCTTGTAGCTCTAACTCTCCTCAAGCAAACAAACCCAAAGGAATTTTTAAATTTGTTTATAGATCAATACAAATTTTGTGTAGTTACTGAATACTTTCATATGAATTTTGCAGTATATCTGTCAGGTTAAATATAAATTCTTGTTAATTTAGGAATATAAGCTTACTCTGCACATCTGAAAGTAAAGGAGGAGGTGGGTTTCATGGATGTGTTCAGTTTTCCAACCACTAATAGACAGCTTACCACCGATTGGGGAGTCTATTGTTAGTTTTTGTTCGATTGAAGAGTATTTTCATAAACCTTGGGTTTAAAAAAAAGAGCCTTTATTAATTTAGATCGGCAGAAGTCTAAGTACGTTTTTGGATGGCGTGTTGTTAGCCCTCCTTAAGCAGTGTTTTTATACATGGATCCTGGAAATTGCTGAAGCACCTACTGCAAAGTTCTTCTTCAGTTAGAATTTAAATGTAACACTCAGAGTTATGTTAGGCTGTGCTGGCAACATCATGACATTCTAGGGAAAAGTTTAAAAGTTTGCTTTGACTTTCACTTCCTCTACACATCACAAGGACAGAATGCAGAACCAATAGAGGACGAGCATTTCCACCACAGTTTAGCTGACCCTGTGCATTAGACAGTATCAGGAAGGAAGGACAGAGTATAAATCTCTAAGAACAGCAAAACCCCCACTAAACAGTATCTCTGCCAGATTTCTGCTGACCATATGGGTTTGACGTCAAAGAGAAACTTGGACTCAGATCAAATGGAAAGCTAAAGAACATCTGAGGCTATGTTGCTTTTAAAATAAGTTATATAATCATCTAAGCATTCTGATGTGTGCACGGTTAAACCTTTGATCTATAATCAATCACTGCTGCCAACAGGTTAGTCTGGAACCGGTAGAAGAGATTGTCCATATTGAACAGTCCCTGTTTACTGACCTTTCTCAGACTAAGTATTAACACAGAGAGACACAGATGCAAGTATTAGTTTAACATAAGTAAACGTCCATATGGTCGTAAACACAGAAGAATAAACACAGATGAACGACTTCCAAACACTTCTCTTGATATGTAAACACTTAAGAATCATACAAGATGATGTACTAAATATTAATCCCTCACACATTTAGACAAGTTTTGTTTCAATATTTATGATAAAAATACACAAGCACACAGGCTGCAGCTTACACATAAGGAAAAGACTGTCGATAATAGTGGATATTAAGGTTTTAGTACTTTCTTAAAACCTAATAGAGCTTCTCTACGTTCCACCTGCATGTCATACATCATCCTCGGCTCCACCTGCCTCCACAAACACAGCTCCTGCTGAGAGATTTATGACATCCCCCTATTTGCTCCAAGCTCACATTAACACAATCCAAAGGCTGCCACCTACAATTACTGCCATTAACACCTGTCTCCTGCTGTGCCTGCTAGACTTCACACTGGGCCTGGGTAACCAGGACATTCTGTGTATTTTGTTTTGGAGCTTTTTACTGATAAAATAACTTTTCTGTTCATCAACCACAGTTTATTCACTCACATCAAAGGGTCAGTTCTTCAGTAGAAACTATTAGTCAGTTATTTGTAGACTGAATAGACAGGAAATTCAAAGGCAACTTTTTTTTTAATTCTGTTTTTTGTGTCTCAATGTTAATTTAGCTGAACATATTTTGAAGATACGTGAATACATCTGTTCTTTGGCATTTTTACAGTGCAACAACTTCACTTCAGAAATTAGTAATGGATGGAAATGATTAATCAAATAAATAATTATTGAATTACTAATCTGAGTGTTCACCGCTCACAAATTATAATATTGACAAAATCATCAGCAACATCTCCAGTACGCAGTGTCCTTGTTAGGTTACTGAAGAAAATCCCAAGACCGCACTTTAATGTGACTCGGGAGTTATAAGCGGGTCGCCCACTAACCAAAAGGTCGGTGGTTGGATACCAAACTCTTCCATTCCACGTACCGACGTGCCCCTGGGCAGGACACAGAAGCCCAAATGGCCCCTGAGGGCTAATTTGTGAGAGATGTGCGATAGAGAAAGTGCTGCACATGGATGCACCGTATGAATGGAAAGCAACTGTACTGCAAAGTGCTTCCAGTGGCCATCAAGACTAGAAAAGCTCTTAAAGGGATAGTTCACCAAAAAATGAAAATTCATTAATCGTCTACTCACCCCTGTGCCACTGGACGGGCGAGTGGTTGAGTCGTGTAGGAGTCTCAGGGGTGTTACAGTGTAACAGCCAAATCCAAAACACAACATGCGTCCATACTGCTCCTGTGGTGTCATCCAAGTGTCCGCAAGCCCCGACATTCATATTCAACTCAACGCAGTGTCACTAACACCCTAAAAGTCCACTGCCGGAGGTAGAGATGCTACTACCGCGAACCCTTGGGAAAGAGCTTGCATGCCGTGTGGGCGGCGAATGTGGACGTGGCTCCAGACGAGGCTATCAGAGGACATTACGGCTAATAACACGTTGAACATGGCAACGTTTCAAGTTGAATTTGAATGTCGGGGCCTGCTGACACTTGGATGACACCACAGGAGCACTATGGAGGCATTTAAGATATTTCTCTGCCCGTCTTTTGACGTTTGAAGAAATGGTCCCAGTTCCTCAAATTGTATTGATTCTACTCTAACACTGTTTACCCCTGAAACTCCTGAGAGTGTTTTGTGGACTCTACGCCCCACCCCACCCCTCCATCGGCATAGGGGTGAGTAGATAACGGGTGAAGTTATATTTTTCGGTGAACTATCGCTATAAGTTTGAAGTAGTTCCATAAATTCATATTTGTTTTGTCTCTTTTGGGGGAAACAAACGCACTAAATCTGACTTTGACTTCAGTGAACTTGAATAAACCAGGAGCTGAGCAGCAGCAGAGTCTCCTCATGTTCCTCCTCCTCCTCGATCCTCAGCTGGACAGCAGCCGGAGCCGGGTGACGTCAGCTGAGGACAGTTGTTTCTAGAAAGGACCAACACTTTGAGGTGTCCTCCGGGGGGACCGAGGACCGCACGTCCGCCGAGACAAACCCCCACACATGTGTCTGCCTGGCCTCAGAGAGCAAAGGGCACAGAAACAACAACATGGGGGAAGTTTCAGAACTTTCTCCTGCTGCTCTGTGGAAACTCTGTGACCCTCTGTCTCACGTTACTGAGCAGCGGACATGTCGGAAATAAACACAGACACTCGTCGGTACTTCACCTCAGACACATACACACACAGACACACACCTCTGCGGCCCCTCTCTTACAGAACCAGCTCATCTCAGAGTAAAGTCCCGTTGGAGCCAGTTAGTGACGAACCATCACTGCGTGTTCGGCACGCGAGCTCCGCGTCTTCCGCCGGTGGATGTCCCACGAGCGCTTTGACGTCTAATACGCGCGAGATTGAACGTTTTCTTACCGTTATTCTCCCGGGGCTTCGAGCAGTAACGACGGTCCGTGGCTCGCACACGCAGTTGGAGTCGCCAGCTGGAGGGAATGAGCTGCACAGAGAGGGTCTTCATCCGCTGCCACGTACAGAACCTCCTGCAGGACCCAACCGTAATACTCGGAGCTGACGCGCAGCCGCATTCCTCGCAGGGGTTCATCGCGTTGCCTTCGCGTACACTTTGTAAATTACGACTCTTTGGCTTTGCGTTGTATAAATTGTACGCAGCCCCCGAAGTCCCAAATTATGATATATTGTTTGTGTCTTGTGCACAGCATGTTTGTGTTTAAATGACTCAGATTCACACCTGATTTGTACCATAAGCACGGAGAAAACCGGAGCTGATCAAGTTTTATTTTCACCTGTCATCGATTAAATTGTTGTTGCCCTTGCACAGAGACACAGGATTGTCAGGAATCGTTTGCTGTGCATACTGAAGGAAAACTGGCTCAGCTGACAGAAGGACCACGTTTCAATCATAATAAGGGGGAAATTCACAAACTCTTAAAAGCTATAAAAGCTCCTTAGTATTGTCTTCAAAGCATAGGCCAGTCATGTCTTTACTGGGCACATATTAACTTTGTGCACAACTTAGATAAAATAAAGAAAATATCATCTTTAGGGTTTCGATTCATTGCACTCAACAATATAGGACTACATTTGGTTCTGTCACCTATTATCAAGCACCAGTGTTGTAGTGTTAAATAGCAATGGCCCTTGACAGATAGAGATTTAAAGCAATAAACAGATCTTTTGTAATTGAATCAGACTCCACTGTATTCGTCATGTATGTGCACACATACTGGGAATTAAACCTTGTGTACACAGTGTACTTACACAAATAGACATACAGTAAAATACAGACTAAAAAATTAAGAGTATTACTCTGTGCAAATAGAAGAGTTGTTGTTTAAACTCTATCCTGATGTTGCAGCGACAATGTTGTAACAACAGTGATATGTAACAGGTTAATCTCTAAATTCTTCGATCATCACAAATCTGGTCTTGATTGACAGAACAGGGCGTCTCTGCTCTTGGCTAAATACAGAGGTATTTTTGCTCACTTTGCAGTCAAGCTTGAAAAAAAAGCACGCAACCATCAGGTCATTTTCACACATGAGCAGAAGCTTTGAGGTGAAGCTATGATTTAAAACATTACATATTGAAAACTAAATGTCTTACAAGTCACTCACATGACACATTTCTGACGTGACAGAACAAATTTATTTGTTAGTTACTGATGCAGCTATGTTCAATAATTTAATTAAATGATTTTCATTATCTTTTGCCTTTGTCCTCATGTTGTCCCTTTGAGATTGACATGATTGGCCTGTCTGGTCAAAGGGGAAATGTACAGCAAGGACTTTCTAATGCAACTTAATCTATTATAATTTAACATTGATGGCCTTTGTTTAATTTCCAGTAGCTACAATACACGTTGGTTTGTTTCGTGAAAATCCCTTAAAGATGTGATAATGTGAAGGGTTAAAATGTCAGTTTTACATGTATTTTCATCCTTACCATTCTGCAATCTTTTACAATACTTACGGTAATGTAATCCATGCATTCCGTCACGTTCGCAGTTTATTCCTGTTTCCAAGGCTCGTTCTCTAGATGGACTGAATAAAACGTGTTCAGACAGTATCTCATGGAATTGGATCAATTTCTTCAAATTAGATTTTATCACGAAAACCAGTTTTTGTTTTGAACTGGGTTGAACCAGGAGTGTGAGTTCAAAACTTCCAAGTGAAATCATTCCCATCAGAAGAAAGGATCCTGATCTAAACAGAAAGGTGGATTTCACGAACAAATGTAATTAACCAGAAAAATTTGTTAAATCATGCAACATTTGTTTTTAATGTTAATATATTCAGACAGGTTATCTGATTTGCCTAATAAAAATAGATTAAGTATACAATAAAACAGAAAACTGCTCTCACTCTAAAACGAAAGCAATATTATTAAATCATACCCTTATTCTGTTATAATCAGACTTTCAACAAGCTCATGGGCATCATGAACATCATCACAGTGAGGGACCTTGGACCTGGTAGCGACGGATGTTGTGCAGGACTCTGTTACACATGACATGTGGGAGGCTGGGACACATCTGATGAAACACCCCCTGCTCATTGCAATATACACTTGCATCATCTCAACCATAGCCTGATATGATACATTCTATCTGATGATATGAGTTTAGTCAAACACTTTGTTTCCTCAAAGTTCACTGATAGTTTTTTTATTTTTATGATCCTTTATAATCAATCTTTTAAAACAGTCAGGATTTCGTTGATGATATGGTACATTGTACTTGTTGTCATTTGACTGGTCAACATATATGATGTTGTACTTATGAGAGAGGTTTATTTGATTTTCAGATTAACAATGTATTCCATTTATATTACTGAGAAGTGTCTGTACAGTGGTTTCACCAGAAGGTGTCAGTGTGGACCAGTGAAAGAACTCCATCACCAAAACCAATGGACAAAAACCAGCAGTTCATACACTTAATGTATAATCTTGCAACAGGCCTTTGAAAAATAAAACAGCTTTGATCATTTATTAAAATCCATGAATCATTTCCCTGAGAGCCTGAAGGTTCTTGCTCCATCCCTTCGACATCATGACTCATCATTACTCACATGAAGAGGAGGCTCATTATGTTTAATGACAAGAGCAGACCATCTGAATATGTTGTACATAATGACTGTTCCGTTGGTTTTTTTAACCAAACATATTCACATTATCCATCTTTAAATAATATATTACTGTAACATATATATTTCCATATGTATTCACACTGTTTATCAGCATGTACAGGGTGATGCTGACATTAAAGTAGAAGAGGAACGTATCGACTTGGTGTGTTAAAGACATGACTGATGTACCTGTTGAAGAAATGGGTTTGGAAAAAGTCAATATCCACATGTAATGCATGTTTTAACTACATAATTGTAGAAAACCCACAGTTTTATTTGAAATGTTAACAATGCTACTGTTCTCTTCTCTGTACAATAATAAATAATAAGATGCACCTTTAATGAACCTCCTCAGAGTCAAAATCGACACACAAGCAAAAGGAGGCAGCTGAAAATACTACCTATATTATTAGGCTTCAATATAAAACTCTTTGTAATATACAACATGTACAGCAGTCTCTTTTGAATTGTGAACAACAGGACCTAGAAATTGAGGCAACTAGCATGTTTAATTGATTATTTCCAGTCAGCGTTTTCCAATGATAAACAATATTCACTGGATATTCTCTCATTTTTATAATAAAAGAGCAAACCCCCTCTTCTCTAGTAAATTTTTTACCATTTCTCAAGTTTTGTTTTTGGGAACAAGTAATGTTCTTTTCTCATTGTGCTGCTGGGTGTTTATACAGTACTTTCATTAACGGGGTCGTAAATTGACCGGTGTGTTGACGACACAGATCCGCAATAGTAGAACAACAACCCCTCCTTTTATTATTTATTATTTTTTGTTTTACTTCAAAATTCAATCAATTCTTATGTTGCCTGTGGGAGGCGTTATTAGACCAACTTTATTTTCAGGATGAATATCAATTGTTTTCATGCAGTTTATACTTCAGCCACCAGATATCAGTCTTTGCCCACTGCCCATTCTAAATGTGAAGGGTTTATTGAACATTGTCAATGTAATCACGGCAGAATAAATCAGTTTGTTAAAGGATATCTGCAGCATCCCCCCCCCACACACACACCTGTCCCACATACAGCAGATTATTCCATTATGTTGCAGAACAATAAATCTTATCATGACTCTGGTCTTGTTGACTCAAAAGGGCGTCTCTGCTCTCAGCTAATCACAAAGTTATTTTTGCTTTGTTACGGTTAAAGAAAAAAACAAGCCACCCATCAGGTCATTTTCACACCTGAGCAGAAGCTTTGTGGTAAAGGCAATTTAAAAAAAGCGTGTGAAACTGTGATTTAGTAACATAACAGGAGCTGAGTGTCTGGAGTGTCACGCATCTCGACAGAAACCACTCAGAGAGCAGCGTCAACAAATTGTTAAACAGAGCGAAAGAATGTATCGCCCATCTTTGATGAATGGTGTTGGCCTCTTTGTTTTCTGAGTGTGACATCAGCGCTCAAAATATGTTTTCTGTCCGGAGTCATTGGCATCACGTTGAAGAGGCTCACATGTTGACAAAGTGACAACAGAAAACAAAGCATCTACTTGCCCCCGTTCTTTTAGGCGAGGTTAAGGTTTTCCAGATGTTTCGAGGGCTTCCTTACTTTAAAGGGATAGGTCACAGAAAACTGAAAATTCACTAATTATCTACTCACCACTATGCCCAATGGAGGGGTGGACCGAAGTGTTTGATTGAGACTTCACACGAAATAAAACAAGAGAAAAAACATAGCATGCCTCCACACTGCTTGTGTGGGGTCTGTAAGCCCCCGACATTCATATTCGACTTGCAACAAGGTCACTTACTATGTGTTTGAATCATAAAAGTTCACTAGAAGTGGCTAAGCTAGTGATCTTAGCCCCACGATGGTGAACGCACCTTGTAGGAAGATATCAACTGACATTTAGTCTTAAAACATGATGTAAATGACCTCGTTTGGAGTGGAATAGGAATGTTGGGGCTTGTGGACACTTGGATGACACCACACGAGCAGTACGGAGATATGTTGTGTATTTCTGTTGTCTAAAGAATAGGTCAACATTGACTTAAATTCTATTGGATTCGGGTGCAACAAAGTTTGCCCCGGACACTCCAGAAGTGTTTTGTGGACTGAAACACTTCACCCACCCTTCCATCGGCAAAGTGGGGAGTAGATAATGAGTGCATTTAAATTTTTCTTCGAACTATCCCTTTAAGCCCCGTCCTGCACTCGGCTCAGGGCGGCGAGTCGAGCATCCGAGAGGCCACAAGGTCAAAAAATGCTCCCTCGCTTCGCAGGGCCGAGCTAAACACACACAGAGAGACAGTGTGGTTCATGTACATGTGAGATGTGATGTGAGCTTTTCCCTCTGATGTGCCACCTGACCTCTGGCTCCTGTCTGAGCCCCCGAGTGATTGAAAGTGAACCCACACGGAGCGAGTTTCGGGTTTCAGGCGCTTTAATCAAACCTCATCAGCTGACCTCGGGGACCCTGACAGCGACTCGGCAGTTATTCTCGACACTGATGGGGGTTTAAATAGCACAGCAAGACGCAGAGAAAACAATTCAGCGAGCGTGTGTCCGGTCCAGTGGCTCCAGCCAGGTAATGAGGCAGAAAAAGACGATAGTGGAGGCACAAAGGGAAGGGGTCCACTCAGATCCACTCCGTTGAGCGACGGGGAGATTTCACACGAGGGATTTGTCTCAGTGTGTTTGTGTTCTGACAACAAAGGTAGAGACGCAGCCTTTTTTTGGTACAATCGTAAAATGTCCTTAAATCATTAGGGGATCAGAAGAACAAGGTGCATTTAGTTGTGGTTGTGTAGTTTTGTCTGTGTGTGTGTGTGGGCTCGTGCCAGACAATTACTCAGGCCTGCATCACCAGAGGATTGGGTAACATGAGTTGTCTGTCAGCGCAGACAAAATGAGCCCCCCCCCCTCGGGACACGAGAGACAAAGTGTTGCTCCCACCTCACTGCTGTCAAATGTTATTTGGAGGAAATTCTTCACATTTGTTTTAGTGAGCTCCGAGGGCAGAGTGGGAGGAGCTTCACTAGCAGAAATCACAGGAATGCTTTGCAAAGTCTATCGGTGTGTTTTTAACTGCTCTGCCGACAGCATGTGAGTCCATCGACTTTCTACGCCCTCCCATCGTGTCGGGGGGTCACAGGGGTCCTGTGGGTGAGCATACACAGAGAACACTCTGTCACAAACAGACAAATACCCACTCACACTCACATTCACAGCTACTGGGGATTTAGACTCACTTCTTCATCTGACCTCCACCTTTCTCTGGAGAGCTTTGCTCGTCTGTTAAAGGTTCAGTGCGTACACTTTAGTTGAAAGAGATCTAATGGCAGAAATTGAATATAAAATAATCATCGTGATGTTTTCACTTTAGTGTGTTCAATCTAAATTGTAGGAATTCTTCTTTTCTTAACCCTAGAATGAGCCTTTTATGTAGAGGCTGCCATGTTTTTTACAGTAGCCCAGACTGGACAAACTAAACCTTTTGAGTTTTTAATGACAACTGAAGGCTAAGGGGAGGGTGGGGTGAGGGGTATTCAGCTGCAACTTCACCACTAGATTGAAATACTACTTCTATTCTATTCATTTTGTCTTCCACTCTGAGGATGATACCCCTCGAAAAATTTACTTAGAGATAAACTAAACAAAAATTCAGGGTTATTCCGATTACTTGAGCTAACTAGTTTACTGTCCCTATTGATGTTACACCTCTGTATATATCTTCTCAATCACTAATCTAGCTTTCTTTCCATTTCCAGTTTCTTTTCTCTTTCTTTCATTGTTCGTACAAACTGGTCGGCACATGTGAGCCTGTGGGTGACGCAGCGGAAGCGTTTGTGTTTGCATTCATTTCACTAAAGGCTCCTGTCACCAATGCATTATCGAGCAATTCAACTTATCAGTGAGTTACGGCTTCACCAATATTTGCACAGCTCTCCCGGATGAAAAAGCAGGCGGCTCGAGCAGATGCACCAACAGGTCACAGCCTTTTACGGTTGTGAAATACAGAAGGAAGGAGCCGCCCTGCGAGGCCCGTCCCTGACCAGGAAGCTTGTAACGCGTGATGATGGATGTGATATTAAGAACATGACGATTAAATGAAAACGGGCAAGTGTGTGCATGTGCAAATAAACAAAGATACACAAGCAGAACAAAAAAATATGTATTTTAGTTGGAAATACATCCAACTGTTGCTTTTAAGTATTGCATTTACTGTAAGAACAATACAAAATGTTTTTTAAGGTAGCCCTAAGCTTGTAGTTGAAATAAAAATATAATACAATATAAAGCCAGTAGAAATATATCTTTTGCATTTATGATTAACATTAATATGTATTATTATTGTTATAATACCTTGTTTTCAGCACGTGTCAGTATGTGAAAGGTCAATTTTTGATGATGTAGAGTTAAAATATTGTGATGATGGTTCCTGGTTCCTGATTCTCATTTGTGAGATTTTAGTTTTTTCAAAGAGATCATTAATTTAATAATACTCTATCTATGTAGTACATAAATATGCTTACAAATAAATTAGAAGTCCTGCTTTCATTAAATCTCAACCATATCTTTTCTTTTTAAAGATGAACGATGTCTTTAACCCCCGTTTTTAAAAATTCTATTTAACGTTTTAAAATTCTTTATATGATTTGTTTTTCTACATTTTTCTTGTAAAGCCCCCTGAGCTGCACTTTGCCATATGAACATTTTTACTGTTATTATCATAATTATTCATAAAATAGTCAATGTCAGGAGTTTATTTTCACCTGGAGGCAGAGTTCAGTTTCTGGGATCACTGATCATGTCACCTCCACCTATACATCATGTAATATGGTCTGAAAACACTGAAACCAGTCTTTCAATGAACTGGCCCCAAGTTGGTTTATAACACAAACAATACAAACTCAAGGACAGACTTGAAGTGAGTACACGACTCCTGGAAGGCTTGACCCCGGAGGTCACCCCTCCAGAGAGCGCTGTTCTGGATGCGCACCGAGGGCCGCGCTGACTTCATACCGCACAAGGACTGGAAACCTCCCTCCTGTCTGATGCTTCAGGAGTTCCCACTGCAATAAAAGATGCCAAGGAGAAATGCAGATCAGCAGACGCTCGCTGGCGGAGAGCTTTACCGGATCTCTTCTTCCAGTGGAGGGATGGACGGTGCAGCGCATAACCCAGTGGGATGTCGGTTCAGGGTTTTAACCTCACATTAACACAGTGCTTATTCGGCTTGTTTTACTTTTTAATTTCCATCAAATTTTCTAAATTAAACTCTTGCTTTCCTACGTTGTCAATTTATAATTTCTTTTGAGCTGCGAAATGCCATGAGACCATTCTTCTATTTCACCAGTACACGGCTAATCCTGGCTCACAGCTTGGCAGTGAAATTGTTCCCAGTCAGGAAACAGGTCAAATCCTGCTTGTTGTGTAAATGATGAGCCAACTAAGTCCAGAAAAAACACAGCTCTGCCTGACCTTGGGGATTGTGTTACTGCTGCTGGCTGTCAAATCACATCGACGTCCAGAGCACTTTGTTCTCATTCGGAAAAAGACGAGTTGACTGGTAACAGCACGGGGAGGCATAGAAAAATAAAACTCCCCCCGACATGTGCTGGAGCAATCTGGGAGCAAAGACAACAGAGAGGGAGGCAGAGAGAGAGAGAGAGGAGAGAGAGAGAGAGAGAGAGAGAGAGAGAGAGAGAGAGAGAGAGAGAGAGAGAGAGAGAGAGAGAGCAGGCAAACCAGGTCGTCTTCCATTTCATACAGCTGAACACTTTAGGCCAAAAACCACATTGCATCTTAAAACCGCCGCCTGCTGAAGGCTTAGATTCCTTCAGAGAATGACAGACTGAAGCAGAAAGAGAAACACTCTGAGCCACGCCAATCAGATATGACAGCGTGTATTCACTCACTTAAAATCAAGAGACTTTCTGTTGATCTGGTTCTGCAGATCCCAAATCCCTCAATGTCGAAATGTCTATTTCTGTGGTTGTAATTTCTTTCCCCTCTGGCAGACAGACCAGACATGATGTCACTGACATCAGCAAGAACCATCGAGCGAAAGAGCTAAAAACAGACATACAGTGCACCTGTAACTGAATTAGTTCTTCAAGGTGCAGCGGAGCGAGATTGAGTTACATGATAACATCTGAGTAGAAGCCTGGTCAGTGACTGGGACGTGACCACAGTGGCCCGATTGTTGGAGTCCAGCTCCTGAGAGGAGGAGGGTTCCTGGACACTTTCAGTCTGTGTGGGCTTTGTGGGTTTTTGTGTGAGACTATTTCTGTCCTTGTTGAATGTAGCAGGGACTTTTACAATGAACGTGACTGGATGAGACCTGAGTCTAAGAAAATGTGTCTCTCCTGGGAGCTGGTGTCATAAAAACATGTCTTGGCAGGTGTGGAGCCACCACAAAACCCAAAATGCAGAGGAAGGATTTTAGCTCCATGACTGACACAAACGCTGACTGAGCCAAAAGGAAACACACCGTGTATGGAAACAAATAAAATACAAAGCCCCGAATAAGAGGAATTTTAATAGGAAATGAAAACTTAACTGTGCATTTAACTACTGGATTATTAATCTACACGTGATATTACATAGTGTCTGAGTTCCTGTGGTTTGACACTCAAAAACATCATTCCTAAAACTTGGTGGGCTCAATGTTAACAGTCACAAAGTGAACCTTTACGTTGAACTTTGTAATGAGGTTTCATGGAACTTTAATATGTAATCGAAATACATAAATTCAAGGTTATAGGCATTTTTCTTTTTTGAGTGTCGATCCAGATTTTTATTTGGAGCTGCACAAAATTGCACAAGCTCATAAATATAAATCTCCTAAACTTTTAAATCAATATCCATGAATTATTCTTTGATATATATATATTTATATTTAATACCTGAGTCCGCTTCTCACCGGAATCCACAGCTATGTTTAACCTTGTTTTCTATTTATTACATTTTAATTCTACAGCACCAACATGCAGTATCACAAAGTAAATTCAAAGTACTTTCAAGGCACTTATCTATATTAGCTTGTTTTAATCCACCGCTCTGTTTTTGATCTGCCACAGCAGCCAGTTGTGTGAAAGTCTCAGATTGTCTGAGATACATATCAGTCAAAACTCAAATCGCTGCCAAGCCATAAAAAGTTTGTTTACTTAGGGATTAACTCAATGATGAACCCAGACAGGGGAGACGGCAGCTTGAGAGGGAAGCAACACGAGAAAGTCTGGAAGTCATTATGCAAAGGAGGATAAACTCTCCCTCATTTAGTCTCTTTAAAACCCCGGGAGTCGCCTGGAGGCTGGAAACAGGTTCTCAGGGATTCTTCAGCTCCTCATCCAGACGACGCATCCTGTCATCATTTAAAGCACACAGACACACACACAGACACACACACAGACACACACACAGACACACACAGACAAACAGACACACCCAAATGAAATAATAATAGATCTAATGAAACCTGTTTTAATTGTATTCGAAAACTTGTGTTTAAAAACCATGATCTAATATCATTTATCGTAATCACAACAATTATGTCTTAAGACTGTTTTGTCCTGATGAATCTTTTGGAGAATGACTTTTTGCATTTCCTCACATTAATATTCTCTTGTAATTCATTCTTTCCATTGTCTCACAATACTTTTCATCTTCCTCTTTCCTGTGGGACATTTGTAGTAGAGTGCATTAAACTTAAACAAACTCCTAGATCAAGACTTTCTTTCAGCTGTTCTCCAGAGCAGGACACAAACATGTGGTGAAGCTGCTTTCAGCCATTACGCTCTGAGACGATGAATCAGCCTTCCAGAGGAGCTGAGAGGATTCTTTCAAACGTAAACTAACAACATTCATGTATTGTTTTAGAATTTGAATAATTTTTACAATTTTATAGCTTTTTCTATCGAATTTACACCAGTTATATTTATTGCGATATTTTATTCCTTTTAAGATATATTTATAATCTCTTTGTTCTTCTTATTTCTTTCTTTCTTGTTTCATTAACATTATATTGTTTTACTACCATTGTCTTTGTGATCTTTTACAAGGCATGAGTGCATTGGAGTCTGACCTTCAGCCAATCGCTCGTAAAGCACTTTGATTTGTAAGGTGCTGTATAAATAAAGTTGATTGTTTCCCCAGATGAAGTCAGTTTTGTTATGAACAGGTTGCCATCGTTACTATACTCAGGACTTAATTCACCATAATTCAATGTTGCATGATGGGAATAGGGAAGTATTGTGACATAATATTAGAAAGGAATGAAAAGTAATCCACGTAGATTCTTGCCGAGAGCCTTCGTGGGCTTGGTACAAGAAAACTCAAGTTTCTTTATAATACAACAAAAATTAAGGGATGCATGGCAAATTAAGAAAGCTATATTATACAACTTCAATGTGATAAACTGATATTTTCTTTTGCCACAGCAAGATGTGCATGATTTGTTTTTCATATCATCGGTGGAGCCATGCTTGAGGGGCTGAGTGTCTGCACGGCCGCCTGGTCGAGTTCAGCTGATGCTCTTTGCTGCGTTAAAGAGGGAGGCAGGTAAACAAGCTTTCAAGAAATAAAGTGAAACAAATGCCAGACACCGGGCAATTTCCTGTGAGTGTGTGAGTGGGTGGTGGAGCTGGTTGTGTGAGTAGGTGGGGGTTCATGTGCAAGTGTGTTTGTGTGTGTGTGTGTTTGTGCGTGTGTGTGTGTGTGTGTGTGTGTGTGTACTGTTTGGTGGTCTCTTTTATGTTGCTTTCTCTCAAGTGCTGTTTGACATTCCTGCACTGGGTTAGACCTAAGGAGGGAGGATGAAGCGAGGTGAAGGGGAAGCGGAGGAGGGGTAGAAACAGAAAACCAATTGTTGTTTATTTATTCATATTTTCATAAAGATCTTCAACTTCAAGAACTTTCTTTTTCATGTTTTAGGATATTCTTAATTGGAAAGTGAGGACTCCATTAGTGCATGTATTTGAATCGGTCTGCTTCTGTGTGTGTGTGTGGGGGGGGGGGGGGGGGGGTGAGTGTGTGTGTGGTGACAGGGGTGTTATACAGCTGCTAACCAGTAGCTGTAATTCATCCCTCCTCAGAGATGAACAATGTGACACCTTCTCCTGCTAAATTCACTGTGGGCTGCATGCATGTTCAAATCCGAGCTTTTTAGGAGTCTTGCGGGAAATGATCACACCTCAGCCCAGTTTCAACTCCAGCTTCCCTCGAAAAACTACATGTTACATTTGATGTCAGTAAAAATGTTAAAACCCTGCGCATTAATATGTGTTGTGCACAATGCTGGTCAGAGTTTTTCCCCTAAAAAACTGAGCTCACAACAAATCAGAGTTAAAGCGTGATGCAGAAACTGAGCGTAGACTTACCGAAGTTAAAAAAATGTGAAATTATATAAAAAGTCTGTCCGTTAATCTAAAGTTAGGTTTTCCATTGTTTAACTATTCTTAAAAGACATGTACAAACCTCAAGGATCTTTCTGTATAAATAAGTTCTTAAAATCCCGCTTTGAATCGTACTTCCACTCTTATTTTGAAATAAATTAAGCATAAACACAAAAAACTGAATTTGAGAATGACAGGGAACAGTTTTTAGTCTGTGGGATTCATTTAATTCCCCTCAGACACAAATACCTCTTCCACGAGGTGAAGACAACTGTCCATTAAACAGAGCTGAGTAATGAGTCATGATGAGAAGAGAACTGAACCGGACTCTGATGGACTCACGTATCGGGGACTTCCCCTCCGGTGTCTCACCTTTTAGCATTGCTGTGCAACACCTGTGGTTTTGAGAAAAGACGCAGCAGGGAACACAGTTTTTCACATATGAAACAAACCCATACACTTTTGTGTGTCTTCTTTCCCTTTTTATTTTAAAGTAAACACTTCACGACACTGCACGCTCATTCCAACTCTATTTACTCCACGTTACAAGCCTATAAGTTTTACAGGCAAACTAGAATCCCCAGTTTTACAGTACAACGCAGCACAGGGAGCTTTGTTACCTTCCCGTCATCAACAAAGACGTTTCAAATTACTAACCACAATTAACAGACTGAGGGATCACAGAGCTTTCTGCTTGTTAAATCCCTTAACACCCACTTAGTAGCAGGGATAGCGAACGCACAGCTACTTTTAAATAACTCACGCAATGACAGTACCACAATACACAGGTGTTTAAAGTGTACTATGATCCCTTCAGTGAAAGTGGCAAAATGCAGTCGTTTAGTGGGAACCCTGGTGGCATTTTGATTGGTTTTATTTGTCCCAGTTTTGAGGCTAAGGTAAACAGGACTGCATTGGTTGTGATCTGATCATACTGATCTTGATTATTTAACATGTTTCAATGTGGAAGTGCACAAATGAACATTATGCATGAGTAAAAACACTTAATCGTGACGTATAACACCAAGTCAGCTAAACTTCAGGGATTTCAATCCTTCCTTTTAGGAAGCACAAGTGATTGTGAATCAATGTCACCACCACGTTCATGGAGAGGCCAGAAGGGAACGGTTTTCCATGTGCTGGCCACAGAAAAACGCTCTCTCCTTTTCCTTCCTCACTGATTCTCCTCTAGTTTTGTCTTCTGCTCGTGTCCCTGTCACCACTGGTACCAAAGGGTGGCACCTGCAGCCAAATCAGGTTGCACGGATAGTCCAAAGAGCATGGGGAAGGTACCAGGAGACCGGCCGTTACACGAGGGAGGCTTGACTGTAGAAGGGCATCAACCTAGCAGAGGGTATTTGCTCCTTTATGCGAGGAGGAACAGGAGGAGCACTGCCAGAGCCAGATAAAACGACCTCTAGCTGGCTACTGGTTTGCATGTTTCTGACCAAACTGTCAGACTCCAGGAGGGGGCACGAGGGCCCAACGTCCTCTAATGGGACATGTGCTCACAACCCAGCACCGTGCAGCTCGATTGATATTCGCCAGAGAACACCAGAACTGGCAGGTCCGCCCTGTTCTCTTCACAGATGAGAACAGGTTCACACTGAGCACATGTGACAGAGTCTGGAGACGCCGTGGTGAACGTTACGCTCCCTGTCACATCATCCAGCTTGACCGGTTTGACAGAGGGTCAGTGAAGCACAGACCTCCATGTCGTTAGATACCAGGATGAGACCTCATGAGACCTCACGCTGGTGCAGTACAAAGCAGCACAGCCTTAAAGTATTCAAGTATTAAGTACAGGTACTTCAGAACTGTACTGAAGAAGAAAAATGCACATGGACACTTTACATATATGTTGTTGTAGATGTGTTGAATAGATTGGTATCACATGTATATCACGTGTGAACATTACAGTCACGAGACACAGAGAATGCTGGCTGGCATCAGCCCTCTGTGTTACTGCACATCAACTGTAAACACAAAGAAGTGAATGTGCTGATCTCAGTTGTCGGCAGCGGGCATGTGTACACGTGAGAAACATTTGTGTTTCCCAGCAGCTTCGAAACATCCAGCACACGGGCACAAAGGGAGCACTGTTATAGTGTTGATCTGGAGTAATTTCTGTGTGTGAGGGGGCTGTTATTTAATAATGATGAAATTAGATTTGAATCAATTTCAGATGATACCGAAGCCAAACTCATGGCCCGAAGCATCATTTCCCTTCATGTAGTTCTCTTTATCGCCACGGGCGGGGGTTCAGTTCCTTGAATTGATTTATTCATTATTACTGTTTCATTCTGGAGGGCAAATGTTGATCGGTGCTCTCGACTTTTTCTTTTGTTCCTCACTGAGGAATCTTCCAACTGGAACCACAACTGTAATCAATTAATTGCCCAGAAAGATCAAACCTCATCTGTCAGGGTTGAATTCAGATCATCCACAGTGATGAACCAAGAGAAATCCAAAAGGTCAAAAAAGCTCTTTTCGGTCTTTTTTTGAATTGCGTCATATCCTCTTTACCCGTTTGTCAGTCTGTGCTTTAACTTCCAAGTCAAACGATGTCGGTCACTTTCAGGTCACTGCACGTTTAACCATTTTAATTATATAGCACAGAAATAAATTCCTCGGTCCCCTCCTCGTCGCTGTGGGCCTGTTTGACGATGGCTCTTTCTCAACGTGGATTGTTTTCATGCGAGTGCAGCAGATGACTAGTGCAGGGTTCACTCTGGTGTAATGACGGGGTGTTGGTGTCAGTTGGGAGCTGTCTACGGCTCGTCTAGGTTTCAGTGGATCTTTGGTTGAAATGGTTTTGATGATTCATCCTGGTGTGCTTAATTAGACACTCTTAAAGAGGGAGTGTGTGAGAAAGAGACCGAGAGAGAGAGAGAGATTTGGAGAGGGGAGGAAAGTGTGAAAAAGATGGAAGAAGACGCAGTTTCCAAAATTAAATTAGTGGTAAATATCAAAAGACGAGTTTTATAGAATGTTTTTAAAGATTTATGAAACAACACCTCCCAAGAAGTGAAGCCAAAACATCTGGTTTGCCCCCTGGTGGCTGGCTGCAGTATAGTTTATAAACACCATCCCCTCCTTGTGAAATAAACAAACATGGTTGGGAGATTCCAACACTCAAAGTAAGTAGGGAACAAGGAGCACACAACGATCTACTGTATTTAAATCTGACATTTGGTTTGTGGCTCTAAAACAACACCACTACACACTGAGTCATTATTACATTAGCTGAGGGCTCGGGACACTTGATTGTCAACACGTGTTGTTTTGGAACGTCAACACAACCGATGTCCTCATGTTTATTTTTGATAAATGCAGTAATGGCTTTTACACTGTTTACCCCAAATCAAGGTTAAAAAACAAAGTCAACAATCAAGCCTCAGGGACTTTTTAATGGTAAAAACAAAACACAACAGAGAATGTGTCAGTGTCCGTATACTTGTGCAACTAAACAAGGGTGGAAAGCAGGTTGTGTATTTAGAGTGACAAAGAAAGTCTTCATCAAGGAGAGGTATAGAGGTGGATGCAAAATCAATAATCTATTCTATTTATTGATCCGTGACCGTTTCACAACCTTGAACCAACTCTCTAACCTGTTATTATAGCCACAATGACGAAGGTCCTCCAACCTAAAGGAAACACTTAATGTAACCCCAACCACAGTATATTCCTTAACCTAACCAAGTAGTTTTTTTTAGGTCTAAACCTAACCCGACCATGACCATCCCAAAACCTTAAATGCATGTTTATTATTGTAATTATGACAACAGGCGTCTGATAAGCCCGCTACTGGTTCACTGACAGTATTCAAGCCTCTTTGGCTGCTCAGGGTGGAGACCCTGTTGAATTCAGGACATAAATTAGCTCCATTTCAAAATACGAGACGCTCACTGAGGCAGATAACTTGGGTGTTTTATTATGGAACATCACAAATATTGTTTACTCGATGCGTTTATGCAACTAACGATGAGTTTTGAAGTTGTTATTCAAAACAACTGCGAGGTTGAGGAGGTGACATGTTGAAACACGTCTTCTAGCACAGCGCTGGTCAAAAAGCTGCAACGACCCGCAGGTCAGAGTCCAGCCTCGTGTCCTAGTTTGTATTCTGTATTATTCATTTTCTTATCTCCTGTGTTTTCTTTTACATAGAATCAAAGCAAAGTCTATACGCTCGCACTGGCATTTGAGTGTTTTGCACGTACATGTCTCAAATGTTAAATACATACATAAAATAAACAGGTTTGCCACATCCCCCACCAGGAATGTCGGGCCCCTGATGAGATATGTTGCACAGCCAGAGCTACATAATAACATATTTTGGACACATGCAAATACATGTATACATACATACTGTACTCATGCCTTTTTATGAGAAGCACATGCGTGGAATTTCATATAGCACGCAGTCTCATTGGAAACATTTTAACAAGCAGTTCCAGCTCCTGCTCTTCTCTATGTCTTTGAGTGATTTACAGTTTTGCGTAATGCGTAGCTTGACTTGTGATTCCCAAACGTGCCCTGATATCCCTCCAGCTGCAGTTATGATAAATTATCAGTGGGTTTTCAGTCGCTGAGTGTGAAAAGTTACACACTGACAGTGAAACTCTGAGTACGTGCGTGTGTAAAAAGTTCAAATTAAATGATTAATGATTAAAGATGCAATCGTCCGAGTGTTAAGTAATAATGTTTCTTTAAAAACAAGAAAATAAAAGTATTTATTCATTTAGCTTGTTGTTTAACTTTGTACATAAACCCCCTTGTTTCCCTGTCAACACGCCGTCTCAACAGTGAGCGAATATTTTATTGTCTTTTCGATTGTATCTCATGTTAACGGACAGCACATCTGTTTTTGTTATTCCAACAACTGTAATACTGCGGCACCCCATTAAATATTCATTGCTAGCATCTGGTCAGTGTGTGTGGCCAAGAGACAACCGTTCACAACACGGCCGAGGATGGACAAGCTGCATCAAGGTTTATTTATATTCTTTTAACCTTTTTTCCTAAAAACCAGTTACTCTTTGTGATTTGTATTTTCCTCCCGTATCAACTATTCATTATCAATTATTCCTCAACACATCAACTTGCTGATGTCAAGTCTTCAGCATTCTTACGGGACAGCTCCGGGTCTGTGGTGTTCTTACGGTATGAGATCATCTGTTTTTCATTTCTGACTCAGCAATATTACGGCCACAAAAAATTAAGCTTCATGATTCCCGGAGAGCTATTTGCTTCCCCGTGGGGCGCTCCAGGCCCCAGCGATGATTAGTGGCACCATTGTTTCCTGCCTGTGTCCAACCAAAGAATTAACCCTTTTAAATACAGGGGGACACGCAGCTACCAAGTGATGTGTGAGCAGGAAAACTGAATCAAAAACTATCTATGTTTTCTTTATGTTATTGTAGGAAATAGGGAACCAATCAGGATGTGCTGCTGCAGACGTTTTGAAAATTCCGGTATTAAAATTGTAAATGGGAGTTACTGAGGGGAACATGTTCGCAAATATTTGTCAGTGATGTCACAACAGTAGAATTCACTTTGTGTCAGTGGCTTCATCTCGATGACTTGAGTCCAATATCTCTCCTTTGATCTCGTGAGAGATTTTTGTGGCTTTCAGCTGCTAAACGATTTCCATCACTGAGAAGGGCGAGGGGGGGGGGGGGGGGGGGGGCTGATTCAAATCCCACCCAACCATTATCCAACTACACATAAACCTAGCAGACCCCCCCCCCCCCCCCACCCCCTACAGAGAGAAAACGACCAGCTCTCAGAAAGAAACAGAGCCATAAAATCACATCCCTTCTAACAGCTGAAATTCCCATCGCTAAATTTGAGCTGAACACTTTCGGTCTATTATGTGCATTTATTTTATTATGAGGCCCATTAAAATTCAGTTTTTTATGACTTACTTAACTACATAACTTTTTACTACTCCAGAGCGTTTTTGTAAAGATTTTTTACACTATTATACTTTTATTTCTGGTGTGACATTAACCACCTCAAATCTTTAATTTTGAACTGCAGTGGGCTGATAATGGTTCATGGGTTTATAGTGGGTCACTATGAGTGACTCCTTTCACATATCACATAATAAACTAATGCATTGTATAAAAGTACTGAGTATTGCTGCTGTTAGCTTTTGTAGAGTTTTCTAGGTTTTCCACTTTGATAAATACACTAAATGTTGTAATATTACTTAGTTTTTCAGTTCTGTTGTAAATATTACATTTGGGTTGCGAGTGTGCGGCCTTTGGGAAAACATGCACAACATTGACATGTTTAAAATTCATCTGGGCAGAGGAACAATGTTAAAAACCCCAGGTATTCTAATAAAAACACACATCTGTCTGTAACGTTTCTTGCTGAGCTTGAGAGACTCAGCAAGGATTTTACCCAGAAATGTTTTGCAGATTACTGGATGCTGTTGGGGAACATTAATAACCATCGGAGTCTATTTTCTACCAGTGAAGGAGCTGGGGAATCAGCATTCGAGCAACAGCTCAGATGAGCTCATCCTCCCCGACAGCAGTGATGATCCAGACGGAGGCCGGCGGCGCGTGATTACATCAGCGCCTGTCCTACCTGCCTCCCCCAGGTTCCTCCTGGCCGCGCGCTGCACAGTCAAAATCAGGGAGTAAACAGATTTGTCGGCGTTTAAAGAGGACTTCTCCGAAAAAGTCAAATGATGGCCATCTGGGGGGGGAGAACAGAGAGATTGCAGCTCTCTGTAGTTTGACTCAGATTTACCGACAGCGGGCTTTGAAGAAGATACATATCCGAACTGTCGGCCGGCTCATCTGCACAATAACTCTCCAGCGCTGACTGTTCTTTGGATAGCCATCCTTTGATGTGACGAGTAGAGGAGCAGTCTGTGGACACTGTTCAGTGACACCTGCTGAAATGTGACGGTTGTCTTTGTTTACATGTCGACACAAAAAGTCATGTTTTTCACTTGCGGAAATGTCCTACTGTGAAAATGTGGTCACAGGGAATTTATGGAAAAAGGAGTATGTTTCTTTTACACCAGTATGTCCAAGAACTGAAAATGAGCCTTGTCAGCACCTGATGGATTATCTATGAGCTAATTTATCAAATCCAAGGTCTGTGGGGGTTGATTAAAGTGTCTTTACACTAAATTCTACTGAAGCGTCTTTTCAATTGGTCCAAAACCACTAACATCTGGCTTCTGTCTGCGATGTGAATGGATATAATGCGGGTCAAATGACACAGGCTGTTATCGGCCTCAGCTCCGATCGGCAGTGATGGAAACTTGACAACTGGGTGACAGGGCTGATTTGTTCTTCTTCTTTATTTTGGTTGTCCAGATGCGGATGGAACAACTTTTCCAGCGCAACTTTTCCGACGCGCACACAATTTACATTTTTTGTACTTAAACAATGTGCCACAGCATTTCTTCCCCCTCATATCATGCAATATGCTTCACTGGCAAGACAGCAAGGTTCCCAGCACGTTGGTTACCGATTCATGACGCCGTACATGACTCACAAGGGGAAAGAGACAGAAGGGCAAACTCTTATATCAACTTTTTTACCCCCGTTTATAAAAATGTCTTGTATAGTCGCTAAATGTGGTGTAATTCAGTATTTAATCTGATTCTTCTTTGTTTGTTCTTCTTGTAAAAACAGTGTGTCGGCTCTAATCATCCCCGTGTGCATCCGTAGTGACTCGTTGCATCACAGCGGCTCATTGTCCAAAGTTTATTCAAGAGATCAAAAACAGGGTGAGTCGTGATGAAGCGTGATGTTTGAGATCCAGCTGGTCTGACATCAGCGTCGCTCTCTGAGACAGAAACTGGGACGGGCGAGCGTCTGCCTCTAGGTGAGTCAGACCTTCAGACGGAGCCCCACAAGCCGGCAGTCGTCTGAAGAATAATAAAAAAGACTGATTCCCTGGAATGTCTATGAGATCATCGGCTGTGCAGTTAGAGAAATTGTACTACAGCTCAGCGACTCACTCTGTAATTGACTGGAGGAGTTTGAGAATCGAAGCCGTGGGACAGAGAGGATACTGGGATATTCCCTGACATGTGGGAGAGGTCTTTTCTGTCGGTGGGGGGTTGGAGGTGATCTTCAGGCCTTGCTGCTTTTAGCTTAAGACCCTGATCAGTGAGCGACTGGCTTCACAGTTTTAAGTGGATGTCCAGATTATCCCCCAAGGATCTGAAGACCAGCAGATTCTTCCGCTTCCACCATCTAGTTTTTCATTTATTTTTAGTCATGCTGGTTTGTGGCTCTACAGACTGTTGGGGTTTTCTATTGAAATGTCCCACAGGACTCACAGGATGAATTATAATAAAGTGGCCACACACTTTTCTCCTCCAGCATCTGCATAAGATCCAAATTTCACTTTGTCTGATACTTTGGTTTATATTATATATTTACATGGCATTGTCATCAGCATTACAACTATTTCGATTGTAATTTTATTGGTGTTTTATCCTCTTATAGGCTTTTCTTAAATGCTGATTATAAAATGGCTGTTGTATTCTCGATCCATTTATAACATTACTTTCAAATAACAGTCAAATCCAATATATGACAAAACTCAAACTTCCAGCAATCACACATGGATTGATGTTGAAGATTATAATGGAAGCTTGTTTTTCATATTATTATATATTGATGCTACTTTGAGACATTTTTGTTAAAATACAGATAAAGTTCAATTCGATTGTGTGAATTATTCAATTACTTATCTCATTGATGAGGGAGCTACCGGCTAAATGCAGAAAAAAGGACCGAATGTATGTGTGTGTGTGTGTGTGTTTGAATCTATGTACAGTGCCTTGCATAAGTATTCACCCCCCTTGGACTTTTCCCCATTATGTACTGTTACTAACTGGAATTCAAATAGACTTAAATAAACTTTTTCCCGTTTGATCAACAAAACATGCATAGTACTTTGGAGGTGCAAAATAAATTTTATTGTGACACAAACAATAATGAGAACAAAAAAGTTGACATCTGTTGGGTGCATAAGTATTCACCCCCCTGTGTCAATACTTGGTAGAACCCCCTTTCGCTGCAATTACAGCTGCAAGTCTTTTGGGGTATGTCTCTACCAGCTTTGCACATCTAGAGATGGAAAGGTTTGTCCATTCTTCTTGGCAAAAAAGATGAAGCTCAGTCAGATTGGATGGAGACCGTCTGTGAATCGCAATCTTCAAGTCTTGCCATAGATTCTCTATTGGATTGAGGTCTGGGCTTTGACTGGGCCATTTTAAGACATTAACATTCTTTAATCCAAACCATTCCCTTGTAGCTCTGGCTGTATGTTTAGGGTCATTGTCCTGCTGGAAGATGAACCTCCGCCCCAGTCTCAAGTCTTTTGCAGACTGCATCAGATTTTCTTCAAGGATTTCCCTGTATTTGGCTCCATCCATCTTTCCCTCTATTCTGACCAGTTTCCCTGTACCTGCTGAAGAGAAGCATCCCCACAGCATGATGCTACCACCACCATGTTTCACTGTTGGGATGGTGTGCTCAGGGTGATGGGCAGTGTTGGGTTTTCGCCACACATAGCGTTTTGCATTGAGGCCAAAAAGTTCAATTTTGGTCTCATCTGACCAGAGCACCTTCTTCCACATGTTTGCTGTGTCTCCCACATGGCTTCTGGCAAACTCCAAACGGGATTTTTTATGGATCCCTTTCAACAATGGCTTTCTTCTTGCCACTCTTCCATAGAGGCCAGATTTGTGGAGTAGACGACTAATAGTTGTCCTGTGGACAGATTCTCCCACCTCAGCTGTGGATCTCTGCAACTCCTCCAGAGTAACCATGGGCCTCCTGGTTGCTTCTCTGATTAATTTTCTCCTTGTCCGACTCTTCAGTTTGGGTGGACGGCCTCCTCTTGTTTGCGGTTGTGCCATATTCTTTCCATTTTCTTATGATGGATTTTATGGTGCTCAGAGAGATGTTCAAAGCTCTGGATATTTTTTTATAACCTAACCCTGCTTCATATTTCTCCACAACTTTATCCCTGACCTGTTTGGTGAGCTCCTTGGTCTTCATGATGCTGTTTGTTCTGTAATGATCTCCAACAAACTCTGAGTCCGTTACAGAACAGGTGTATTTATACTGAGATTAAATTGCAGACAGGTGGACCCTATTTACTAATTATGTGACTTGCAAATGTGACTTGTGAATGCAATTGGTCGCACCAGATCTTTGTTAGGGGTTTCACAGTAAAGGGGGTGAATACATATGCACTCAACACTTTTCAGATTTTTATTTGTAAATAATTGTGAAATCCATGTAATATTTCCCCCCACTTCCAAATGATGCACTATTTTGTGTTGGTCCATTACATAAACTCACGATGAAATAAATTTTAATCTGTGGTTATACCATGACAAAATGTAGAAAAGTCCAAAGGGGGTGAATACTTATGCAAGGCACTGTATGTACGTGTGTGTGTAATTGTATTTATGAATGTATGAATGAATGAATGTATGTATGTTTGTATTTATGGACTATGCATGTGTGTGTAAATGTGTATGTGTATTAATTTATGTATGAAATAATGAATGAATGAATCAAATAATGCATGAAAGAATGAAAGAATGGGGAAAATAAACTACATAGTAAACAGATCACCTCCGTTCAGCTCTCTGACTCCCATCACTCCCATTCATACCTGTCGCTGAACAAGAAGCTGATTCTCGTTGACGCCTCCGAACAAGCTCCGTCCCTCCCACCCGGCGCAGTGCGTTCTGGAGCGGGGCAGGAGGAGCGGGGGCAGCCCGGGGGCAGGACCAGCCGTCACCGCGCGTCACAGGCGGCTTCATTATTTAAACTTGAGGCAGGAGGAGGAAAGTTTTTCAGGGTCGGCACATCGTTGCTTAGCAGCTCCAGGCGCAGGACTCCGGCTGCCTCACGTCGGCTCTTTCCACTGCACTCTATCAAGGAAGCGCGTCCGTGTCCCTGCTCGGCGTCCATCCGTCTGTCTGTGTGTCCTCTCGCAGTGTCCGTGCCAAACATGTCCCACACCGTGACGCTAAAGGGACCCTCTCCCTGGGGCTTCCGCCTGGTGGGAGGACGGGACTTCAGCACGCCGTTAACCATCTCCAGGGTAGGTGCAAGTTTCACTGTCCGGTGTCTGCGTTGCGTGTCCATTCATTCAGCATGTGCGCAAATACGCAGCGCCGGAACCACTCGTCATACCCTCGGCTCACTTTAGACTCTCTACATTTTTACGCACGAAATTATGACAAAAATGTGTTTTTTACAAGGTTTTCATTCTCATAAAGTTTCTACCTGACGAAATGAAAAGCTCAAGTGGGTCATCCTAAAATCGTAGCCTGGTTACTTCATCCTAAATGAGATTTGAGATCAGGTCCAGGTCCGTTATCCCTCGCAGCAGGAACTGTAATCGTATTAGGAGAAGCTGACAGACGGTGGCGTCTGATTCCTGGCAGCTGAAGTGGCCCGTTCGGTTTGAGTCATATTGGCTGATCAAGGGTTAAAGTCTGTGAACTTCATCTATAGAGTCAATTTATGCGAAATTATATATATGTGGAATTATTTTTAAAGATCATTGTCATAGCAAAAAATCTATTTGAGTATAATATCATCAATAGAAGGAACAAATCAAACAGGTCAAAGGTTCTTTTGACTTAATTTTTAATATAGAAATAATGCGATTCAATATTATTTTTCAAACTTTTCACAGAGTGAGGGCGGTGAAAAGTTATTATTATTATTGTTGTTGTTATTATTATTATTATTATTATTGTTATTATTATTATTGCATGTGTTCATCTGTGAGTTGACGTGGTGACTCTGCGGTTCTCAAACCTCCGTGAACTTCCCTGACCCTCGGAATATGGGTCAGGAGTCAGTGTGCTGGCAGTGGATCTGGCAGTAGCCTATAGTTTATCCCAGCCTGGGTAAACACAGGGCCGGTGCTGCTGCAGGGCTTGTGGAGAGAGAAGGGGGGGGGCGCTGACATTTGTTTTTCATCAGTGCTCAGTGGTGCTGCTGAGGGATTCCAGGTGTTGTGCTCTGCAGCTGCATCACTGGCCCCAAACCGGCCCTTTAACTACAGGGCCCTTTGCGCTTCAGACCAGAGGTGTAGTTTTTAGATTTACGTCGGGCAATTAACGACCTTCCGAGCGGAGCAGACGGCCGCTGAAGGTCACCTGAAGTGCTCCCTGTTTTAAAACCTATCCCTGAGAAGAAGAGCTGTGTGATGCAATCATTTGACGTAAATACTTGGCAGTTGTCTGAAAGTTTGCTTGACGCACTTTCTTTTCACAATCAAAAGTGAAACGAAAGCTGGATGTTTTGAAATGTCAAATAAAAAAATCCAGAAATCTAAATATACCTAAATATGATTGGCCGTGTGGATAGCTCGCTGTAGGTTTGATCTCCATGATTCACTTATCTGCACGGAGCTGAGTTTCCAACTGAGTCTTTGCCCAACACCAGAAGTCATTTGGAAAAAATGGTGAAACCGACACTGTGGCCTCATCTCTCCTGTCTTCACTGCTTACGTTAAAGACCAGATGTTGCTCTGTGCCGCTTCGGGCCGTGTCAGTTTTTTTTACGTACCTTCCTGACGTCTTGTAGTAATTTGTACAGTAGGCAAGTTGCGGTTTCACTGTAATCACTCTCACAATTACTCATCAGTATCTGTTCATGCTTGCATATACTGCCAATATGAAAAACCATGGCATGCAACAGGGGGAGTTCTGTCTGTCTGTCTGTGTGTGTGTGTGTGTGTGTGTGTGTGTGTGTGTGTGTGTGTGTGTGTGTGTGTGTGTGTGTGTGTGTGTGTGTGTGTGTGTGTGTGTGTGTGTGTGTGTGTGTGTGTGTGTGTGTGTGTGTGTGTGTGTGTGTGTGTGTGAACATTGCGTAATTCAGTGATGACGGCAGCAGTGAAGTTAATTACTCGTTTCACTCTGCAGACAGTTGCATAAGGTGGCAATAAAAGCAACATGGAAAAGCTGTTTGCAAGAATAAATATGGGGGTTGAGGCTGATTCCAGAAATCTTGGCTTGAAAAGTAGAGAGGGAAGCAGCTGTTGTGATGCAGGCGAGTTTAGCTGAATAAAAAGTAATGTCAGAGGCATGCGTTTCAGCTGAGAGACTCAGGATTACACCTCTCGGAGCCTTTTGTATCTCTGACCCATCAGCTGACAACGCAAAATGCTTTCTACTGGCAGGACATTATAATGGTGTCTCATATTCTGGTTCACAGAAGCTGGTCAAAGGAAAAAATTCAACAGAAACTTAGAAAAATAAACTCAGTGATGGGAACAGTGTCCTCTCGCCTCGTGTCGTGGGAGCTGCTTGCCTTCTGAGTTTGTGATTCATTGCCGCTCTGTCTCTTAAACTCCTTGTTCCGTCATACGCTTGTTCCATTCTTGTTGTACACTGCGCGCCCAAGACGACAATTACAGGGTGTTGAACGGTGACACGGAGAGAGATGCATGGTGGGAGACGAGGAGTGCGTCTGCGAGAGTTTCAGAGTGAGATGCTTTATGTCTTACAGGATCCAAAATGTCTCTTTGGGGGATTTTTTAGTATCACCTAATCTTCGTACAAGCCAGAACAGTGTGGAGGATGTGACTCTGTAGACTAACAGAAGAACAGAAAAGACCGAAAAACCCTTTTGTTTCTTTTGAAGTTTTACAGTTCTTTACATAATCCTTCTGATTATACCTTTTGCTCTGCGTGACTGACAGATCTCCTCCCTTCCTCTTTATTTCTGCATACTTGAAAGCGGATGCCACGAAGCACCTGGGAGACAGTGAAAGTTGTAAATACCAGAAAACAAGGTCTGCTGGCAGCAGCTGGTTCTTTGCTTGAGATGATAATGTCCCGGGATGGGCCCATTAGTCTCCTGTCAGCCCATTAGGACTCCCGCCAGTTAACGGCACGTCTACTTGACTCTGGAAACATTCGCCCTGATAACATGCCTGTGTGCGCGGTGGCAGCTTGTTAAACGGCAGAGACGTATTGGAATATCAAAATCACTTGTGTAACCGCGGAAGCATTTAGAGAGGACACGCTGAATACGGCAGCTGTGGTTTAAGCCCCTTTTGTGAGCCGACGTCCGGGCAGCGGGTGACGCAGGACGCCTGTCAGTCCTGCCAACGGGCAAACAGTCGTCTGCTGGACAGGAATTTACAGCTGAGTGTTGTTCAAATAATGACCCAAATCCCAGCGTAGCTTCCTTTCTCCGAACTTTATGTGGCTTATTTAGAGGTCGGGTTTCACACATGTTCTTTTAACTGTGTTTGTGGTGAGTGGATTTTTTTTTGTTTTAGTACTTTATTTATTGTTTTGTGAGTGAAATACAAAAAATCCAAACACATTGTCTTCAAAGTGTGTGTGTTGCTCAACCAGCCGTCCTGACGTGAAAGAACTAAACCACTGTGACACAAAATAAGAGAAAACCAACAAAACCTCATGTTTAAGAAGCTGGAACCAGAGAATGTTTCAAACTGGTATTCTTCAATCCAACAATATTCAATCAAAGTCCAACCTCAGGCAGACTGATACCTTATCAAAGTAGGAGAATCTGATAAACTAACCGTCGAATGTTGTTTATGGATTCAAAGGAAAGGTTCAAATCTATCTTAAAGCAACATTGACACACTCATATGTACATTCAAGGGGTTATCGGTCCCTGTATGAACTCCTCCTGCACCCACTGGTCACATACACAGGCCTCAGATGCCTCCCTGTAATGGTTTTATTGTGATTGATGGGAGAAGAGAGGTAAAGGGATCACATCCAGACTGGAGTAATGATTTAGAAGACCAAAATCTCCTTCAGGCATAAAGTAAAAAATATGATTGTATCCTTTAAGGAGTGAATAAAGCAGAGAGAAAAAGAGTCTTAATGTATTTGCACCTTCCTCGTCCTTCGTCATTCTTTATCTGTAAGTCCCCACGTATCAGCATTTTTTCCCTTGCTGGTGGAATTTCTGGAATTCTATAGCGTTAAAGAGAAAAGGCTTGAGCCATTGCAAATCATAATGCTTCACGTGTCTTATGCTGATTAGACAAGTGTATTGTGGCACATGAATTAGGAGCAACTATAACTTGGATTGCATTAGCGGGTATACATCACATGAACTCAATGTCCCTTGTGCCCTTTAATCTCTCGTCATACATCTGTCCAGCTCCCTGCCGCACAAACACAACATGTGACCTGAATCCACATGGGTCTATTTCTTCTGCTGGTCGTCGCTCCTCCTCTCGAGATGCCAGCAGCTCTATTAGAAACAGAGATATCAGCTTCATGGCACCGACGAGGAATTTCCTGTTGTCATCAAAGCTTTATGTGAAGTTCCTGAGTCCTTAAAGCGGAGGAGACAATGTGAGTCCTTGGGTTGTGGCCGAGCTATTTCCTCCTCATCTGGCTGTCGGGTGTATGAACGTCTGTAGCTGATGTTCACACGAGACCTGGTCTTTCATTGTTGAATAGTCAAAGTGCTTTTGTGTAAGAAGGCTGTGATGAAAGCGGGAAGTTCCTCCACTTTTTCTCTTTATATTGACTTGGACAAGTCCCCGTTCTAGACATGTCTGTTTGGAATGCAGAACCCCTCTACTGCACAAGGAGCTGTTCATCTGTTTACTGTAAGTCCGGCGAATCTTGACTCATTTCGCAGAACTCCCGATATACACAATTAGTTTTTGTTGCCGTTGTTGTAAAACCAACTCACCAACTCCATCACATTGATGAGTCCCGGGTTGCTGCTGCTGAAGAAGCGCTGGTCGCCTGTTTATTCAAATTTCATTAATATCGAAAATATCACGTGTCCAAATAGCAGCATATTCTACACTGCTCTTCCTTGGGCCCTTAACAATACACATCTCAAGTGTGCAGGTGATAAATTTAACATTATGTGACAGATTACATCCATTAAAGCAGCCGGCAGTTTGGATCTCCTCTCATCTTATGAACTAAGTCTTGATTTATGTGCCTTCCCTTCCAACTTCCTGTCTTCTTAGTCAGTGTTGATCACCACATACACGTCTTTGTTTGCCCCACGCATCATGTTCATGGACATGTTGAAACTTCACACGGTGACAAAGACCTCTGTCAAACTCTCCAGGGAAAGTGTCTGCAAGAACCAGTCAGAGTGATTTATTAATGACATCACGATTCAGATTCACAGGGATTTCCAGGCGTTTATTGATGAGTAACATTGATGAGCGATAACGTTGTCATCCTGGACAGACACACAAATGCATTACAGAGTGCAATTAGGTACCAAGTGACTTTTCCATTTCCCCTGCCCTCAGTAACGTCTAACCTTACATACTGAATTAAATCATAAGCGACCGTGTTTCCTGTTGGTCTTGGCGGACGCAGTGTCTTTGTGTGAGTGTGATAATCACACACCAGCGAGAGACTCACACCCCGAGCTATGTAATGCTTCTCCAAAAGCGTCACCAAGGTCATAACCATGGTTCCTATCGCGCGTCCAACAAGCAAACAAAGGCGCCTGACACGCTGCCAGGAATTATTCTCTCTTGTTGTTGAGATGTGCGCCTCACTGATCCCACCCAGCTGAGAAGGGGAAAAAAAGCCTCTGAGGAATTCACGCATGAGAAAAACATTAAGAAGCGACAGGTTCCTCTTTCACAAAGCTTGGAAATAACCCACCACGAGTTGATTAGCTGGTTTTTACAGGTCAAGAGGTGTTTAGATGATCGGGTCAGGTTGAATGTGGATATTATTTAACCCTCTGGACACTGATGTAGAGGCTAAGGGACGTTGTTGATTACACGATCCTGTTTAAATCCAACTAAAGCTCTAAACAGCTCGAACGTTTATTCTTTTTGTATCCAAACACTAAAGGCCTCTGTCTTGTGATTACATTTCCTTATGTGCGGTAGGAAAACTTGGTAACAGTCAGTTGCGATGGAGCACTTTCTGTGGGAGATTGTTATTTTCATGATCATATTCTAATCGATCTAAAACTAAAATCATAATGGTTTAAACATTCATTCTTTTTGGATTAAATGGTCTTATTTCAGTATGAACTACACAGGATGACATGGTCACTGAAAAGTTAAGGAAACAACATTATTATAACATAACCCACAAAGATTTTCAGTCCAGTTCAGAGCAGTTTAACTTTGACGTCTGTGCCTACAAACTGCTCTCTGACTGATACTATATCATACATATACACTATATTCAGCATAAACTACTTCTTCATGAACTACTTCTACTTCATTTTAAATTTCATAACAGCAGTAACTATTCAACACTCAGAACAGAAGCTAAAATGAAAGTATTCGTCCCTCACCCTGCTTCATCATTGTGCTTTACACGCAGAAAAACCCTCTAAAGGTCAACACCACTTTGATTTTATGGCTCAAATCTTGTCATAAAAGAAAGTCTCACTTTCCCCTGAGACTGACGTCACACTGCACCTTTAATATGCACTGTACTTTTCACATGGACGGTCCACCTGTGTCCTCTGTCCCCCTCCGTCTCCCTCTCAGGGACACAGGGACACTCGGCCACAGTGAGACCACACTCGCCAGGCGTCAGCGTGCCACACGATGACTCGTTGTGACACGAGGTTGTCGTTTGCTAACCGCTCCGTCTGGTAGCGTTTAACTGTGTCACCGATTGTGATGGGACTGTTGATATTGCCCAACACCCGGTGAAGTCGCTCTCTGTGGGATCGATTCCGCCTCTAAGCCACAACCGCTGCTTGTGCAATCAGTATAATGATATAATAAAGACCTGTCTGGTGTGTGTATATGTTGTGTAACGTCAAAGTTAAACCTGAAGTCAGGATCTCGTGCAGATTTGTCTGAGTAAGAGAAGTGGGTGAAAATGGGAATAAATTCAGTTTCTTATTTCGGCCAAGTTTGACTTTTATTTAATTTATTTATCTTTTCTGCTTCACAACAGAAACCAAAACATAGTTGACAGCAACTCTGGTTCCCTCGGCCTTTGAGCCAAGACAACTGTTTATGAGCTGCAGTCACACGCCCCAGATCACAGACGCGCGTCTCTTCTCATTTTTAATTCGGGATAATTTAATCTTATTTCAGTCAACACGTGAAAGAAGTGGAAATGGATGTTTTAGCTTTTGTCACTTGCAGGTTAGTAAAAGGACAAAAATAGAAAGTTACGGTTAAAAAAAAACACATAAAAAACTTGTGGGTGTTCTTTAAAGCTGCTTTGATTAATTAGAAAATGACGCAAATTATTAAAGCTCCACATCTCCATCAGCATTACATCACTACATCTGCAGTGTAAATATAGCAGATGATGATGATACTTCTGAACCACACCACTCTACACCCTCCTAACGTTAGGGGAATGTTTAACCTCTGGTGGTGACCTCAGCCATGGCACTTAGCATACCACCACTGTGTGTGTGTGTGTGTGTGTGTGTGTGTGTGTGTGTGTGTGTGTGTGTGTGTGTGTGTGTGTGTGTGTGTGTGTGTGTGTGTGTGTGTGTGTGTGTGTGTGTGTGTGTGTGTGTGTGTGTGTGTGTGTGTGTGTGTGTGTGTGTTTGTGTGTGGGGGGGCACTTGTGTGCGTGTGATTCATGCTTAACTATTCGTGGCCTGACCCTGAAGTACTCACTTATGGACTTGAACAATCCACTATGACGCAACCCAGGGTCAAATCAAATCAAACACACCCACCCAACCACACACACACACACACACCCAGACATGCTTTTACTTCTATCTTAGTGAGGACACTGATTGACATAACCTTAACCGTCCAAACTAAATGCCTTACCCTAACCTAAACCTTTTTCTAACCTTAACCCTAAAACCAAGTCTTAACTCTCAAACAACCAATTGCAAAAACGAGGACTGTTGAAATGGCCTCACTGTCCAAAAATGTCCTCATTCTGTAGGGTCAATGCTTAAAATGGTCCTCACAAAGATATAAGTAGAGGAACACACACACATTCAAACCCACACAATCAGTGACATTTTGAATACTCTTTAAAAAAGCATTAATTCTGAAACCAACCTCCCTTCGATCATACTTGTCCAGTTTTAGGATTTATGTCATTTCTGCAAAGGCAGCTGATGAAGCAAGTGAGTTCAGAGTCTTTTCTTTTCTTTCCACGAGACTCATGCACATTTCCCAGAATGCCGCTGACCTCTGAGCTTGCCGGAACTGAGTCAGGGACATTGGGGTCATTAAAAAGCTGTAAATCAGGACCCCCACATCTGAATCACACGACTTAGCCGTTAGTGCTTCATGGAGCGTGAACTTGTGAGCCTTTGCTCCTAAAACGCTCGTCCCATAGCGGACACGTTTCTCTGCTCCTCTCTGGCTCCTCCTCCTCTCTGCTGCTCATCCAGAACGGATCTCCAATCACATCTGAGACTCGACTACGGGAAAAGTGTTAGTTCTACGCAAGGTTTCACTGTTCCAAACACGATACGTCTCAATCTACAGCTGTCAAGGTAATAGGTTAATTAGAGGACGTTGTGGGGTCAGACAGTGGGAGCTCTGGTTTGGAGACGAACGAGCTCATCGAGAGGTTTCCACTTAAAAACCTGGGATGACAGGACAGAGATTAATCACCAGCACTCGACATGGAAGGTGCTTATTAACTGGAAAATAATCATAAATCATCTGTTGCCCGTGCATTTATACAAACAAGTCCTTTTAGCCTTTTGGCTGGAGTGACAGTTCCCGTCTTGTTCTCTTTTTATTCGGTGGCATATTTGCTGTAGCTGTTTGCCAGATGAAACAATGATTCAATAAATACTAATCTGTCAGTTTAATATTATGGAAAAATATTTGTGGTTATTGGACTATAGCAATTTGAGGACATAGGACATAGGGTATTTTAAGCAGTGATGAATTTTTAACATTATATTGATAAAGAAATAAATAATGTGGGAGTGAAGGTACCTGTTAGCTTCAGCCCTAGAAGGTGGTGCCGTCATAGAAGCTGTCACCGCTCAAGCCAAAACTTCTTCCTCTCCTCCTTCCTCTCCTCCTTCCTCTCCTCCTTCCTCTCCTCCTTCCTCCTGTTGCTGTTAGAAATGTTCTGAATGAACATTGGTTTAATCCCCATTACGCATCTTTGAATCTGCAGCAGAGAGTAGCACAATCCTGCTGTTATTCAGGTGAAAGTGTCACACGGATTAATGCTTTAATTTCCTACAAAAACAGTGCGACCGGGGCGATCGAATCCAGCTGCTGCAGATCTCTGAACAGTTAATGGCTGGAAAAACACAGTCAAACGGATCCTCGCATGTTTCATAGCTCTGCAGCGCACGGAGAGCGACTGGAGACACGATGAGAGTTGTTGACCGGTCAGAGGCAGGCCTGGAAACAGCCGGGACGGTTGTGCGTGTCAGCTTGTGCGTGTGATAATAGAAAAATTGTTATCAAATGTTACTTAGTGTGTCTGAGAAGGTGAGGGATACCCAGTGGGACGCCCGCTCTCCCCCCCCCTGTGGAGCTCAGATGTCCGCGCATCCGCTTGTTCTCTAGTTTGAAGCATCGCAGAGAGGAAGCTGCTCATTGTCTCCAGATAATCGTCAACATTAAAGCGATATGGACATATCGTGTTGAGCAGATGCTTGTGTGGATCTGACGTTGCACAGAGACAGTTGAGGTTCAAGGTTCAAATCCAGTTAATCAATGGGACTTTTGTCAGTGTGAAGGAGATGCTGTGCAGATTGTTAGTTTTTTAGTTTTTTGCAGGATTTAAAAAGAGTTCCAGTTCTTTCCATCGAGACTCCGAGCGACCTCTCACATCCCAGTGCCGTCGCTGCTGGCTTTTCAAAATGTAAACCAAAGGTGCTGCCCAGCATAATATTACGTAAATCAAAAGAGAGTTGCTCTTGTTGAATTTGGCCCCTGCGTTCAAAATCCCACACTAATACTCTTCTTGTATTTCTGTCTCCCTGACAGTTTGACACCATTTATAAAAGCATTTTCTTGTTTTCCTTGATTTGCCGTTTTGGGTGTTGCTCGGATTGCTGAGTGTGTGTCTCTTTGTGTGTTGTCTCCAGATCACAGCAGGCAGCAAGGCGGCCCAAGGCGACCTGTGTCCAGGCGACACCATCCTGGCCATCAATGGCGACAGCACAGAGAGCATGACTCACATGGAGGCTCAGAACAGGATCAAAGCCTGCACTCGGCAGCTCGCGCTCAACATCATCAGGTACGAGAAACACGAGGATTTTCTCACCAGAGCAACTTAACAACACCGGTCATTTGGTCAGAACCTGAGAATGACTCAAGCCCCTGATCCACTGGTCAAAAACACCCACAAACATCTGGCTTACGTTCTGCAGTGGAAATGGGTCAAATGACTAATCAGTAGACACAAGCTGTTATTGGCTCCGGCACCAGTCAGCAGTGATGGAAACATGACACCCGGGTGAACGCACTAATTTCTTCTTCCCAGGACAGGCGTGTGCACTTCTGCCTCTCTAGGCAAAAAAATACCGCCCAATATGCAACATACCATACCAGCAACAACACACAAACACTTACATTCCATACACATACAGGACTAGTGCACTAGATCACTCGTGCAACAGCATTAAAGCATAAATGACGCAATATGCAGGCATTTTTATGGCTCCATATCATGAGTCATGGCAGCACAGATAGCTGTTTTCCAAGTATTCCAACTTCAGCTCCTCAAATTAGATAATACCAGTGCAACTCTGTCCTATCTCCTTTCAGAGGTGTGCACGTTGGGCCTTCATTGCAGCAGTAGTCTGCCGGGATCAATATGTTTTAACAACGAGCCCTTCTGTCTTTGGAACGCCTGCTCCTTCAATACTCTGCTCTTTTTATATCTGCAGCCAGATCATTTAGACACGCTGCAGTATCCTCCCAATGGATTTGTTTCTTCTTAAAGACAATCTCTGGACCTAGGTATGGGTCTGGAACTAAGTTAAATAAAGTTAAATTGAATGGACCACTGCTTCTTGGCGGCTGCAGGTGCAGCGCGATACAAGGTCCTCAGCAATTCACATTTCGGACAATCACCAAGTTTGCCTTTTATGGAAGCGCCGGCATTGCTTCTTCTGCTTTTATGTTTGTTATCAGTGTAAACACAGTCACTGAACCTTGGGACGTTAGGATGCACAATAATCTTGAATTACATTGGCAGGTGGATATAAATGAATGTTTTTGTACCTCATTTTTTTTTACATCTTGGGACCAATGTGCAACAGCTATTATCAAGAAACCTCATTTACTCCATCCATCTAGTTCTATTTGCCTTAAAGGGAACCTCCACCGTTTTTTTTTTACTGCTGCACATGTGTAAACAGTTGTATAGAGCTACAGGAGGTCTGATAAACTGACTCAACTTATGTCACGTGTTTGAATACTACAGTTCTGAAAATGAATAAAACCTGGGGGTATGGAGTGAATAAAAGAAAAGAGCTTACCAGACCGGGGCAGTCTGGTCCTCCTCTCTGGATTCGGCCCATTTTCCATAGCATGAGAATCAATATGTGCAGACTGATCCCACATCAGGAAATGTTCAAACATTAGTCACCTGCTAATCAGTCGTTACTGCTCTGACCCTCGGCGCAGGCAGCTTATGGTTTCTGCTCTGCGGCTCATTAAGTGACTCGGAGTTGAAAAGCCTGAGGGATGTTTGTATTCACTGCCTCTCGTCCAGGAACCCATATTGTTTCTATTTGTGGAGGGTCTGTTCAGCTTGGCACAGTCGAGTCATGGCGGCAGATGACAGGTTTACGACGCTTTGAATGATCGACCCGCCGCTCCTATAGAGCGCCGTCAAAGTCAATGGGGCCTGTGCACACACAGTCAGTCAGACAGTGACCTTTTCGAGCGGACTTCACAGGGAGATAAATTGCATTGTTCCACTATATGAGGTGGAAAATTGTCTTTCACTCTGCATCATATTCAAAAGCGGCCGAGGGCAACGAGGAAGTCATCCGCCGAAACGGTTAAGGACACAGGGAGGGGGGGGGGGGGTGGGGAACGACCGGGGAAAAACTGAAATGGCAGTCGCTTCCCACATTTGTATTAGACGGTTGCTTTGGGCTGGAAAGTGCAGCGCGAACCTGGCAACCTCTAAACTCCAATCTCTCAGATGGAGAACACTGTGGTTTTCGGCCTCGGTTGCAAGTGACAACTGCCAACTGGTGCTTCAGCTCTCTCCTTGTAGGGCAGCAGACGACGCAGGCTTCTGTCTCTCTCTCTCTCTCTCTCTCCATGGGTTTTGACCTGCAGACGCAGTGGAAAGAAGAACATACTCCCGCAGAAATCGGACGCCTCAGATGAGAGAAGATTCACACATTTCTCCGCCCTGTATTGGTGTTGTGTAGCGTCAGTCCAGCTTGCAGCACCCCTCCTGCCCTTCACCTCAGCCTGTAGAGGAACCCATCCATTCATATGTCAGGCTGAGTGATGGAGCATTCAGTGGCTTTTCCACATAGGGATTGAAAATCTATTTAAAGTTTGTTTTTAGCTCAAAGTGCAGGGGAGCACCTCTGCACCTGCAGCAGCACACACAAGGGCACTGCCACACTTACCCAGTTGCACCCTGGGGTTTTCAAATTCAGCTTAAATTCCCCCTGAAGCACTGAAAGTTATCTAACACAATAGGGAACATAGGAAGGATTTGATTTGAGCAGGAGCACTTTGAGGTGATAGATACTTGAAACCCTCGGCTGACGTTCACTGGAGTTTTTAAGATGCCACTTTTCATACTACATAAAAGTTTTTTTGTGCATTCTTTCTTTTACACGGTTTTATGGGAACATCAACGCCAGCATTTTTTAAACCCACGTATCCTGATCCTAATTTTAACTGATGTGAATTGGAACAATGCTCATCATTAAGGTTTTTGTATTGGGAATTGACATTATTTTAGTTTTTATAGTAAAAAATCTATATTAAAATTGACTTATTATCAGGGTACCATAATATCACACGGCACATAATGCTCAAGGGTTTAAATGTAGAAGTTTTCTTACATGATGTCAACAAAGATATTTGACACCCGATAAGCTCTTTCACTGAAAATGATTCTGCTAAATTAAAACCACAAGACAAACCCAGCGTTGTTCATCAATCCTCCTTAATTCCTCTTTTAAGCTGACAAGATAGCGGTTGGATGCTCGTTCATATATCAACAGAGACAAGGCTGGCTGCTGGTATGTGACCTTCTCTGTGTATATTGGTTGAATAATTACAGTGGGAATCGCCCTGCTGCCAGACGGGAGGAGGGCAAGTCATGTCTGAGAGGGACGCACAGCCACACACCCATTTGGCTCCGGAGCTGAAATGAGGTGGTGGTGAAGGAGACGGAAGATAGAGCGAGAGGGGCCTTCAAGCAGAGGAGGGGGGGGGAAACAGACAACATTTTCGAAATGGATATGGAAGTTTAGAAAGACAAGAGTGGACAGGTAGTGGCTGACATGATGAAAAAAGAGAGGATTGAACCAAAGCTGCAGAATTTGACATTTTCAGGTGGGAGGTGTGTGTGAGAACGCACATTTCCAAGCCTGTGGCCCCTGAGTGAGCCTATGTGAGAATACAGAAGGAAGATGTCTGGAATATTCACAGCTAGCGAGTAGAATACATAGAGTATCCCTCATGTCCTGTCTCCTGCATGCTCTGCACCAGGCGCCCCCTTTCGCCTGAATGGTCCGGACCTTGGAGCTTGACTTTTTCACATGTCAAATCAAAGCTGTGAATGGGTGAAAACCTCATACACATGTTTTCCAACGAAATTCTTTCCAGGTAATTAGAGCCGAACATCCAAAGTACAAAACACCTACTGTGGGGGAAGCATTTTCTCTCTCTGGGGAAATGCTGCGCAGGAAGTTGTGTGTTAATAAACAGCAACAGTCACCGTGACAAACATCAATAGAGCCAAGCCTAACTTCATTAATAGGGGGAAAAAACAGGTCACGCTTTTGCAAATTAACCACCGAGAAGCACACAGAGGTTTAAATGGTAACAATAAGTAAATAAATAAGACATGATGCAAAGGCGACTATTGGGGGGGGGGGGTCATTAAACATTTTCAAACTTTGAAGAAGCTCTTACAGAAAGTCAATGAGCTGTTAAAAGAGCATTGAGGTTTGTTTTATGCCCCAATTATCTAAACAAAAGGGGGCGTCATGTTGATTTGTAAAAGTCAAGTGCTTATTATCGCTGTTTACCAAAGCAGATGTGGACTAAAGGCTCTTTCAGTTCCCTGGAAACACTCCTCGGCTGCGGGTGACTGGAAAAACCAATAATTATTCAATGGAAGCCATTGATTCTGGAGGCCCAGAAAAAAAAAAAAGAGAAAAGTTGGGAGTGACTCTCCGAACCCATGCTGACTCACAAGAAAATAATATTTTAGAGGACATCAGCTCTCAGCCCTCATTAAAGGCCTACGCCGTAAAATCCTCCAAACAGTCACCGAGTCATAGATGGTGAAACGGGAGACCTGTAATTTTCTGTTGCTGCCGACCGACAAATATATGAGTCCACACGTCTGCTGTGAACCAAAATTACAGTTCGCTGGCTGCATCTGAGCTTGAGGTCTTGTGTAATGCAAGAATGTTTCTTTGTAAAGTCTCCGCATTTATGACTTTCATAACCCGCCCCTCCTTCTCTTTTTTTTTTTCACAATTCATAATACAGAGCGTTTTTTAAAAGAGGGTTTCTGGTGGGCTGCCCCGGGGAAACACATGAAAGCTGAATGAGAAGTGAAGGAGAACCTTGAAAGTTGGGGGCAGCAGCTGCACTTCTCTGTGTGGTATCATGTCATTGAAAGATGTTGAGAATCTTTGGTTAATTTGGGTGCAGATCCGGAACAGGAGACAGATCTTGGATTATATTTTGCTCGTTTAACACGATGGGACATTTTTCAACATTCTCACTTATTTCCAAGGGAATAATTTAGGGAACTGATATCTATGATTGTGAGAAATCTGGTGCAGCTTGATTGAATTTAAGGGAACTGCTGGGCCTTGATGGAGGTAAACACCGTTGTAGTTTTAGTCGTGATAAAGTTTGGTACTTTGTCTCCTCTTCTTTTATAGCAGGTAGTGATTTCAGGATTTTCCTCTAACCTCTGGAAAATGTACTTGAATGAGCCACATTCAGGAGTTTTTGTGAGAACCCAGGCTGATACCTGTATATTGCACTATAGAATAAAATGGATGCAAAAATGGACTATACATTACTAATAATTCAACGTCTCTGTGTTATTGGCTGGACTCGTGTTTGTCCAGTGTGCGGTTACGTGAGGAAGCTGATTAATTGCAGAACGAAAGAGAAAACCGAGAAGGAAAGAAGGCGAGACGAGGACAAGGAAACAGTAAGAAGTACTCTGAGGTCACCGGCTTTTCCATTTTCCAACCCGTCCTCCCGGCGCTTCAGGCCTGTCAGCACTCAGCTGAGAGCTGAAACACCCTCGCCAGTGTTGGTGCTGGCGCTGGCGATCAAATGGAGCTGTGTCGTCTCGGTGGGGAGGAAAAATGGCTGCCGCCCCCACCGCAAAAAACACACACTTAGGTTCAGGGTGGTGTCAGACGACCTGGACAGACTCACTGGGCCCAAACTGGTGCGTGTCATGTCTGCTCGGCCTGTACATCCGACGCTGGGAACACAAGAACCAGCTGTGGAGGTTCCTTTCTTCTCCTTCCTCCATTTTTTCCCTCCTGGTTCACCCCTTACCCCCCTTATGCCTGCCCCTCAATGTGCCGTTCACCCGCCCCCCCTCTCCAAACCCAAATCCCCCCCTACCTATCCCCAGCTGTTGCTTCTTGTCGCGTCCCCTCTTCATCTCCTCTTCTCTTCCCATCTCCCTCACCCTGACCTCACCTCCCTGCTGCTGCCCCGAGCCTTCTGGAGAAAGCCGTGCGGTCGTGCGGAGGCCTGAGAAACAGATGGCGGCGGTTGTGATGTGTGTTTCCACCGCCGGTCAAGCTGTCCGGAAAGCGTCATGCTGAGTGGCAAGTTAAAATCTGCCGAGAAGTGAGTCATGATGCCTGAGCTGCGTTACTGTGGTTCTTGCTCTGGTCTTCTATAAAAAGGTCTAATAAGAAAACAGGGACACCCTGCTGGTCTCATTTCAGCTTCACTTACAGTCAGAAAGAGAATTTGCAGTTAGGTCCTGGCTGAAGGGAAGGATGATGTGCACACAGTTTGGTCATCTCTGGGTTTTAAGCCTTTGATGGGGCTGATTGGAATTTAACTTGTGCAGAGACGTCCCTTCCCGATGCAGAGTCTCCATTTGATTGTATTGATTTAGATTTTATTGAAGTGGTAACAGATGATTAAGTAGTTTAGGGAGATTTTCATAAAACATATTTTTTAGTACCTCCACCAAAGAGGGTATATTTTCTCCCCTGTGTTGTTGGTTGGTTGATTTGTGTGGATTACTTATAAACTAATAAACAGTTTTCCATGAAACTTTGTGGAAGGATGGAACATAAACCAAGATAGAATACATTAAATTATGGAGTGGATCTGGATATTTTTACAGCTACCTGAACAAATGCAACAGCAGTCGTGGTATTCGTAACAAATGGTCCCTGAGATTCACTTCCAAGCTTTTATCTGCATGTTCCCTTCCTTATCAGTGACTGAAACCAGCAGAGTGTTTACACTTCAGTTATGTAAGTGTCAACTGTGGGATAGCTGATAACAAGTGGTCATGTGAGATCCTCAATACTTAGTTCAAACATGGTTTGTGTTAATGAAACACAATAATAATTTGACTCTGTATTAGAGATTAAAATGGTTACTGACCCCTCAACACATCCCTTTTATTAGGTTTTATACTTGCTGATGTGCGTTAATCTATTAAAAGTGACATTTATTCATCTGCATCTGCAAATAACTTTTAATAATTTGGAATTTGATTTGCCTCTTTGATCCTGATCTGACTGAAAGCCCCCAAAACTAAGTCAGTCATTGAGTTGAGCCTATTTCATCACACTGTAGAAATCATATTATAATGCATTGATGGGAATGCTGACAGTACATAGTTGCATGTTGTATACAGGTCCACATATACAAGTCCTTTAGGGGGAGAAACACAGATTCGATGATGATCTGGAGAGTAGAATCACAACCAAACCCAGGGGCAGAGGATTCAGGAGGAACCGGAGAGAGCAGGCAGAGAATGGACCCAGAGTCGGACCTCTCTGGCTCAGGATCAGCTCCTGCTGCCTCGCTTTGACTCCAAAGCCTGTGACTCACCGCTGAGGAATTATGCACGAGGCCGCATGCGACCAAAGGAACACAGGACTCCAGCTGGGACAAAGAGAAACCGCCAAAGGAGCAAACTCGCACACATGCCTCCGCGCTACTACCAGGACCGCTGCCTTCTCCTTCTCCTCCCTCATCCCCTCGTATCGTCATTCCTCTCACGCTCTCCCAGGGCCTCTTTTTTTGTGGTGACCATAAAGGCAGCGTCAATGGAGTTGAAGAGGAGAAAGGGGAGGAAGGGGGTCGACCACAATCATTCCTCCTGCTTTTCTCCTTTCACTGCGATCTTGTCATCGGCCAGATGCAGATTTTTCCTTGTGACTCGCTCAGGTCGACCTCCATAACCGCTCCTCAAGCATTTGAACTCGTCTCACGTTACAAAATAACACAGGAGTCGCTCCGGTGGTGTTTGCCGTACGAGTGGCCTGAGAAACCGCTCTCGTTCAGATGACTTCGAGGAAACGAGACGGGACTCTGAAGTGAACCCTAAAATGTTCCGTGATCGGCCGCATCTTAATTTGAAGGCACTCTGGGTTTTCAGCCGTCTGTCTCGTGCTCCTCCTCCTCCTCCAGCAGCGTGGTGACCGTGTGCAGCCAAAGAAAACTCATCCGCTGCTCCGACAAAACCAGAACTCCCCAATCAGGAAATTAAAAAGGTCAAGCGAGGGAAACTATGACCAAAGGAAAGAAGAGAAAAATGACCTGGGATTTTCTTTTGTCTGAGCTGCTCTCTGTATATGGGGTCCTTTAATTATTTGTATGTGTTGTGTCATGAGTCCATTCGTATTCAGTCTTATGTGGATAAAGTTTTGTAAGTTGTATTGCCTTTTCTGTCCATGATTGTTATTCTAATTCATGAGGATTATCATGATTACAGAAATCAGCTCCCCCTTCACCGTCTTTTCATTTTCCGAGTCACTCATGCTCGAGGCTGTTCCTTCGGGTGGAAATCAAAGACAACACTGTAGGAATGAGCTCAGGACTCGTCCCCCTTGTCCTATTTATCATTGTAAATCTCATTAAGAAAACGAGTGTACCGGTGTCTTCCCATAATTCCTTTTGGCATCGGAGGAGGTCGAAGTAAGACAAGATGAAGTCTCAGTCGGCAGCTCGGTTTTAATATCTAGTCTCCTTGAGCCTTGCAGATCATGAGAGTCTGCTTCATACAGATTTACTGGTTTATACTGCGCAGGCTGGATTCATCCTTGGATCAGGCGGACAGAAGAAATGGAAACAGTGGGAGAGAGATGATCAACAGGTTGGGAATGTGTTTGTGTTCCTGCGACTGCTGGGGGGGGTGGGGGGGTTTCTCACACACTGACCTGAAACTGGCAAACAGAAAGTAAAAATATGTTTGTTTTAAGATAACATCCATTGCTCAATATCTGATGTGGGAGATTTTTCCTGGTAACTCAAACAGAAACAAAAAGTGTCAACAGCCTCCGACAATGAGGCTGTTGTTTCACCCCTGTCTGTTTGTTTGTTGGTTTGCTTGTTTGTGTGTAAACAAGATTTCACAAAAACAAATGAGTGGATTTCCGTGAAACTTGGTGGAAGGATGCGTCGGGGGTCTGGGAAGAACCCATTGAATTTTGATACAAATCCTAATGAAACAGGATCCAGGATTGTTTTTTCACTTTCTTTTTCATTCTGAGATTCTGCATTTTTCAACATTTACTCCTTTTTTCCAGGGAATAATTCACGGATCTTGATGAAAACAACCAGGCACATTGAGATGGCTGACAGATATGCGTGTGGGGAATTTGTTGCAGTTTGATTGACTGTGGAATTTGTTTTCAAACTCTCTGGTACACGAATGACATCCCGCTCCAGACTGACCTTCAGTATAACAAGTGCGACAGTGTAACGCTGTAGATCCCAGTTTCCACTCACGCCTCCGCATTCTCCAATAATGATGGATGGACGGTAAAGTCCAAAATGTCATTTCAAAAAGGCCCCTTCAGTCTGAACTGGTTTCAATGGGCTGTTTTATGCCGTAACCATTGAAACCAAACAATCTGACAACATGTGGGGACGTCTTCCTCCGCAGTAGCTGCTGTTCGTCTGCCAGACACTCTGCGCCTCATAAGAACGTCCTTGATGGCAAACACCTCCGTGGTTCATATCTGCAGCATGGCCTCAGCTCAGCCAACGCTGTGCCAGCTGCAGGACGTCCACACACACACACACACACACACACACACACACACACACACAACCCCAAAGACATTGTATTAACGTTCATTCATTTCCTGAAGACAGGGGAATACCTTCACCTTACTCTAACCTTAACTGTACACTGGGAAACTGGGTGAAGAGAAGTACACACACATGCACACACACACACACAATATCACACACACAAACCCAAAGACATTGTATTAAGGTTCATTCATTTCCTGAAATAAGGGGAATACCCTCACCTTACTCTAACCTTAACCGTACACTGGGAAACTGGGTGAAGAGAAGTACACACAAACACACACACACACACACGCATACAGACACACACACACACACACACACACATACAGACACACACTGCCTTGTAGACACTCTGAGTGATTTCCTGGATGCTTTCCCGCTAAGCAGCTCATGCCATGGCAACAAAAACTTAATGAACCAAAGAAGTCTCCTCAGATCTTTTTCATAAGACTTTCATAAACCATCACGAAATCTATTTGATGTGAAACAGCAGTGGATTTGAATTGTTGCTGATGAATCACAATGAGGAGCAACCCTTAGTTCCACAGAATCATTTCATTCTCTAGCTGAAAAAGGACCAACTGAATTATGAGTCTGGGAGCAGTGGGAGCAGAATGGGCGACTGCAGCCAATTACTGGTAATCTCAAAAGCAGGGTGAAAATCTCAAATACCAGTAATTCTGTTATCGCTGCTTGTGAAAAGTCCAAGGCCCAGACTGGCGTGTGCTCCTTCAAAGACTCCGGTGGAGTTATGATGTGATGAAGACTTTATCTTTGCACCAGTGGAATGAGGCCCAGGACGTAGCCTTATCCCATTGCTAATGTGAAAACCTGCCAAATGTACAAATCCACATTGAAATATATACTGACAACAAGCTGCCAAAGGATTTTTTTAACTGTATTTAAACTCTAAGTGATTGTTTTGGGACCGCTAATATCAGACCGCAGTAATGGAGTATCATGTGACGCTAAAGCTGTCATCCTACACAGCTAGCAGTAATTCAAAGAGGATTTTAATAAGTAATGTCTTTGACTCTTTCCAACATTCACACGCAGAAATAATAACACTCGAAAAACGTGATATTCTGTGGTAAAAAAAACTTTGTGTGTCTCGGCAGAAACGACTGAACGCTTCAATGCCGGGGTGTGAGATGGCAAAAGATTGATCTGACTCACTCTCTCTCTCTCTGTTTCTCTCATGGGTATTGTCTTCTAGGTCGGGATCCGGAGACAGAGTGTGGTCGCCGACTGTTAGTGAAGACGGCAAGACAAGTCCTTACACGGAGCCTGACTCACAGGTAACCACTGTTTACTCTGGATTTACCGAAAAGCACCACTCACGGGAATTTCTTCAGATTTGAATTCAGGTCAGGGCCTGAGTTTGTCAACCTGACTTTGTCTACTTGGACTTTGGTTAAAAAATTCCCCAAAAATGTTACTCACCAGCCAAAATATGAGAGCAATAACTAATTGGTGAAGTCAAGCAGTGAAGCCTTGGTTGACTTTGGGTTCTCATCTGTCTTTGTGGTGTTCTAGTGGTGGGACAAGGAAGACCCCTTCATCTCTAATAACATGCATCAGGAGATTTAGAGGGTCATCTACTAACCAGAAGGAGGGGGGTTCGAAACCCGCCTCCTCCAGTCCATGGGCAAAACCGTTGTTGGCCAAGATATCGAACCTCAAATGACCCATGAGGGTATAAATGTGTAATAGAAAAGGGCGAATATGACTTGTATTCTGAAACACTTTGAGTGGTCGATAAAACTGGAGACATACTATCAGTCCATCTACATTGGTAAAAAATGATATCTTCTCCATCAGTCCGGCGTTTAATGACCACAATACCCAGGACCCATGGCTGCCATTGCTGTTCTTAGTCATTGACGTGAATCAGAGCGGTAGCAAACTCCAAATCCTTTGTTGCTCAATTTGTGAAGAAAACACTGCAACATCCAAAATTCTCCCGGAATCCGAAAAGGGAAACTGACTTAAGCTGCAGATTGCTTTCAGCTGTTTGTTCTCCGGCTCTTCCCCGCCGTTAGTGGTGCACGTAGCAGAGCTATAAAACTGTTATTGAAGGATTCTTGCTGAGATGCACGTTTTTTATGAGCACAGGTTCATACCTTCACTTTTTTTTAATCTAGAAACCAGGCTTTTTCGAACACAGATGCATATTTTTTGACTTTAGGGGGAAAGTTTCCTATTCGTCCAAGTTGTTGAAAAGCTCCAACTGTGAATCACATAACATTGTCTATCGGAAAAATGAATGGAGCTTTTACGCTGTCCCAGGGATTTGTGTTATGCACCAATGAGAGCGCTACCATGTTGATACAGTAGAAGTGAATAACACATCTCAAATCATCTGAAAGCTGCATTTCAACTTCTCTATTGATCCAAGTAATCCACAGATTTCACTGTGGGCAGGATATGTCAAAACCAAACTCGTCAAAATAAAACTATCTGTGTTGCGATTGAGTAATATTAGTTTTTTGCTTTGGATGAAATGACCCTTTAAACCCAGATTATTCAATGTTACGTAATTCTGAATGAGACGCCACCTGCGATAACTTCCTAAAGTTCAAATCCGAGCATTTAACTTTGCACGTGGACACACAAATCAGCCACAAGAGAGACTTACTCACATTTCGGGCCATGACTTAAAAAAGGGTTTGGGTTGCATTCTGGTGGGTGTGAGACTCAAGTCTTCTGAGTCTGTTTATGTCGTAAACAGAATCCATGGAAACGGGCACAACCCTAGGTCCGTGAAGTGCACATATACGCGAACGTTCACATGATCACAAATGAGATAATGCATCCCACTGTTCACTCGAACAGTTTTGAAATAGTATCCTGATTGTTCTCCAATCATACGAGCTGCCAAACGGATATTCAGGGCAGGATGAATTCAAGCAGATGATCTTATCCAAGTTTTTCCAGTGCTGGCAGGCCTACAGGTTTCTGAGCAGGGAGAGAACAGGAGGTTGTGTGTGTCTGTGTGTGTCTATGTGTGTGTGTGTGTGAGTGTGTCTGTGTGTGTTCGCTCGCACATATGCTGCGAGTATGACGACGAGTGTGTGAACTGAACAGTCAGGACAATGAGCGTATTGTGGCTCAGACATGTGAGAGATGACCATTTGTCAAGTATTGTGTCGGGGTGGTTGTGGAGTCACGACTGATCGGTGTGTGTCCCTCGCTGAGACAGGGGCTTCTTGTGTAGAAAGGGCGGAGCAGTCGCACAAAGAGCTGAGGTGAAATCTATCCGTCCACACATCAGTGGGAGTTTGACACCTTACAGGAAGATATTGTTTTCAGCAGCAGAGACAAAAGGGAAAGAGGTTCCAGCTCATGTAATCAATCAGGGTTGTTGATGCTCGTGGGATGGGAATTCTCATGTGATGATTCATCTTTGTAAGTGGCAGCTTCACAGGGGACTTTTACTCTGAAATGTCCAATCAGCAAACTGAGCTGTATTTTGTATACGATGTCAATCAAAAATTAAAGCAACACCACGTAAATTTTCCTGAGTTACAACACCCTCTGTGGTTATACTGGGTTATTACCTCTGCACTCGATGACCTGAAACAGCTGAATGGTGAATATTACCCATGATCCACGGCTTCCTGAAACAGAAGCTGGGGATGAAAAAGATTTGTTTGTAGAAATTGAATATAAAATAGTCCTAGTGATGTTTTCACCACTAGAAGTAACTAAATTCTATACAATGAACCTTAAACTTATCCAAAGAGGACATCTCTAACAAAGTTTAACCACTTGTCTAAAGCTGTGAACAATTCCTAAATCCTGGGTGGAATAATGAATTCAAACAACCATAAATTGACTGGTTAAAAATGTATCATTTATTTGAGGTGACCCCTAAATAATCATTTATAAGACTATCATTTATATCTTGATAGTTTTACAGACCCAAAGCCGGTCTTGTATTCCCCAGCCAACGGTTAAAACCGTGCCACAGTCTTCACATCACAATCTCAGCACCGGCACCTCTGATCCTGCTTTGATTAACATGAGGAAATACCAAACCTGAGTGAGAGGAACCATCAGCTCCAGCGGTTTATACAAACATGGACATGCATGACAGGACGGCTTTGCTTGTGGGTAACGTGAGAGCAGCAAATCTGCCTCTCGCCTGCTCTTTTCTCCCTTTTCCCCTCTCCCTGTATCTCAGTAACATCTTATCCACTTCTTCCTCTCCCCTCCCTCCCTCGCTGGAGTTTAAAAATGTTCCCTGGCGTCTCATTTAATGAAGTGAACCTGGACGCCTGGAAACCACTAAGTCAGGGCCACTTTAGCTTCACGCTCAGGTAAATTCTTCTCTGCCCGAACAGGGGAAACATCCGCCCCCCGGGGTCACATAAAAGGCCGGGGCTCTCTCTCTCCTTTGTTTCCTGCTGTGCGAAGATACAGCTGGAGGGGCCGAGCTGACACAATGGTGATTGCTCCTCAGACACCTCGCCTTTATTGGAAACTATAAATGCGCTGGGGCCTCTAACGCTGCTTCCAGACGTGCACTGAGCTCCAGACATGATCCTGAAATTTCCTGGAGGGGCTGTATGTGAGAACGCAAATGTCAGAGTCAGTTGCTCCTACATTCTTCTGTAAATATTCCTGCCAGAATGTCAGGAAAATCAAAACTGAATTCTCAGGATGAAGAAAAGGTGCCACACACACGTATAAGAGGCTGAAAGTTAATGGGAAAATGAGATTTGACAGCTTTTGGCGAAATTCATAATGTCCTGTCCTGCCTTCTGCACTCAGACACCAGTCCAAGTCTGAATGATCCGGACATCTTCCCGTTGTAGTAAGCGTGTCTGACAGTATCCTGTCTGGGCCCGAATATTTGGAGATCCTGTCTGAAAACTGCTTTAACACAGGCTCCACCCGAATCAAGCCGAATTGTGTGATACACAGTTGCTCTAGAGCTGACCCAGTTTGAAGAGAATGGACAAAACTTACAAAGAAAGACGAGGATCGCTGGACACTTTCTGGCTGTGCTTGCAGATTCTAAACTTACCAACCGCTACGTGACGTGACCCCCAACAAAGGGACTCATGCCGAAGCAGAGCTCTTTGTCCAACAGGGTGAGAGCTGAGACCAGAGAGGGACACCAGCTGATGTCTAAACAATATACTCTGGAAATTACCACACATTATTTCCCGGCCTAAGAAAGATTGACTCATTCCACTAAGAATAGTGCAGCAGCATCAGTAAAGCATTTGCAGAACAGTTGCAGCACTCAAGGCTAATAAAAAAAAAAAAAGTGCTTAAATGTGATGCCAGCATTCTTCAGGGAATTCTGTGCTTAAGTTTTCCTTTTGTCACCCGAAGCGTCTTGTTCTTGAGCAACTGCCCGAGTTAGAAATTCCAACCTCACTTTGTCACCAGAAGCGTCTTGTTCTTGAGCAACTGCCCGAGTTAGAAATTCCAACCTCACTTGTGGGAATTCAGCAGGAAGTGACACGTGGAAGCTCTGAGATGTTTCCTGCGCCTCGGAATGTCGTCATAAAGGGGACGAGGAAATGATGTACCTCTTTGGATACAAGTGTCTGTGTGATATGATATTGTTGATGTGAATGTTCTACCAAACAATGTTGGAGTGTTTGTGGGAGTGTGCGATGTGTTTCCATGGAGCTGCGGACACTTCTTGGCAATGGTGTCCACCGGATGTCATACACAACTTCCTGTAGATAAAGAGAGCTGGCAGGGACGAGATAATGACGAGCTGCCTGGAGCAGAACAACATGAAGTGTGTGTGCAGTTTTGAAAACCGAAATCTTGATTTAAGTTCCATCGCGGAAAACAAATTAGCTGTAATCAGATACTTTGCACAGATTCTACATTTCCAGCAAAAGCATCGGTTGCACTTGAGACAGAGAAGATGTAAAAACCTATAGGAAGCCAAAAGTGAATCATCTGTATCACCCGAATCCGAGGGTTTTACAGTTGAAACTGAAACGCATGACAATAACAAAAACCTAACAAAACCACATTCCTCACAGAAGTCCTCTGGCGCTATTCTACAGCAATTTTCAGATATGAATATTTCAGAGTGGCCTATTTGGGTCAGTGGGTTCACATCAACAGGAACATTTCTAGAACATTCAGGTAAAGAGGTAAAACCTTGGTAGATCATCCAGGGGACAGGACTTGAAATATAAATACCACTTCGGAAATCACAATGTTATAGATTAGCTGTCTTTCAAAGTTGACATGTTTCTCAGTATGCAGAGGTTTTTGTATTCTCCACTTTTACGTCCGTCAACTTTCCTCAACGTGCCAACTCGTTTGCTGTGAAATTTTCCAGATGGTCATTCTGCTCTATTCTCACTTGGGCTCATTCGGCCATATTCCAGACAGTTTACTGCCAGGCCCCGTTCCAGAAAATGTCCGGATCAACTTACCTGGACAAACAGCTCCTCTGGAAAATCTCAATATGAGGTATGGACTTCGTCTGAAATCAGCTATTGTTTTACCGTCTAAATAAACCCTGCAGTACTCTCATCAGCATCGGAGCGCTCCCGGTGGCTTTCGTTCCTTTCCTGAATCAGATTCACTCCACTTCAGATGCGGTCCACATTTTTTCCCCCTGGTTGTCGTCACATCACGTATCAACATGTGTGTTGTGGTTCGCCCGTTGCGTCAAGTAGAGCCTCAGATTGACTTTTAATCAAAACCTCAGCTGGAGTCAGCCGGAGTCAAGTGTGGTGATCACTTGCTGATGTGTGCAGTGTGCTCAAGTGCACTTGAACAGATGCGATTGCTTAGATCAAAATGTGGAAACTACAGTGCTACAGCTCCGACAGATGGTTTTCAAATTTGCAATGCGAGTCGTAATTCTCAAATACCCTCATTTGGACTGAAATGAAAAGTTTTCATGCCCTTGTTTGGTTTCTCTAAGACATGTGAGTTGTTATTAAAATACTCCAGATACAGGGTTTTCATCAGAAGTCCTCAAGAGCGGTCAAATCTGCAAACTATCACTTTCTGCCATTTTCAAGATGGATGTTTACGTCATGCTTTGTTAGATGCTCATAAATAATTTAAACGACCACAAGTCTTACAAAACAGAACTAAAATAAGTTAAAACTAATTCAAGTATTTATCTGCTTAAAGTTGATTTAAGGACCAGTATCCTGATATGTCTTGATCTTAAATCTGAACCTTTTTTCCAATAAGAACGAGTTTTTGAGGGAAAATGCCTCACAGGCTTAAATTGGGGATCTAATCTAACATCTTGGTTGTCAGTTTTATTCTTGGATCAGTTGTATGCTCCAGTTAACTCACACCACCAGTTACTGACATTTCAAATTTCTGAGAATTCCTTCCATGAAATTACACAGCAGCCGCTTCGAGTAGGTGGGAAAAGCCCATTCGTCAATGCTGGAGTCAAACAATATTCTTCTGGCGAGCGACATCAGGATTGCCATTCACTGGGACGATACCCCGTTATTAAAGGGAAAGCTATTGTGGCCGAGCCCCGTGGCCCCCGTGGAAAGAATGAGGCTCTGCAATGCGGAAGCTGAAAGTTCTGGATCACACGTCACGGACGCTTCCAGCTCCAGGCCGGGAGCTGGCAGCTGAAGTCGAATTCTCCGGGCTAACGTTAATGGGAGCTGACAGACAGAGTCCTTGCATGACTTACAGACACAGTAATTCCTTTACTGCTTGGAATTTAATCCTCTGGAGGAAAAAAAGGTGATAGATAGGATTAAAAAAACGTCTGTTTTAGGAATGGAACAAATCAGCTGCTTTCAAATATCTGTCAAGAAGAATCATTTGCCCACGAGTGTTTAAAACTTAACAGCGCAGTAAACTTGATTTGTCTGAGATGCATATTTACACCACGGAACAATAAACAGTGAACCAGATGAGACCAGTTACATGGAATAAGATTTATATCCTAGAGAACCTTAAATAGGTCTGAACAATATTGGCCATCAAACCTTTTATGAGTATTATCATACGCTGCCAAAATATGTTTACTGCTACCTCCAATGTAAACCCCTGCCAGGAAATCTCAGACCAGTGGGTCATTGCTGGAAAGTCCTTTTAACAGCTCCATATTCATGCGTGTTAGATCGCAGACCCGTGACCCCTCTTGTTTGGATGTTTGTGTTCACTTATCAGTCAGTAATCTCAGAAATGTCCAAACCAGTCTTTGGGCTTTTCGTGGTAACGGAGCCTTCCCCGCTCTGCTCGGCTGTCAGCGCGCCGGGGAGTGGACGGGGTCACTGGGAGCGCTCACTGCAGGGGTAAGAAAGGTCCAAGGAGAGGGCAGCCGTCCAGACTTGTTCAGATTTAGAACAAACCTTTTGTCAGGGGTCTGTCGAGGATTAGAGGTTTGAGATTTTTAAATGTTCTGGGTCTGTGTCGTAGCTGTTGCAGGAGAAGTGACAAAGATATCTAAACCCTAAAAAAACTTCTAGTCATCCTATTATCTAGTCACTGAGGCCTTTAAAACAGACACTATCAGCATTAGTGGCTTCACTCCTGCATAAATCCACATATCAAATTCAACTTGGTGAACCAAAGGGCCAACTATCTTGACAGCACAATGAGCTGTGAGTGAAGGCAGGGACGTTGCACCATCCGTGTTCATTGCGAAATCCAGTGTGGAGTATTTAAGGAGATCTATAAGTAGAAATGGAAAATAATATTCATGATTATGTTTTCAATCGCCTTAACCTAGGATTTATGGTGTTTTCATTACTTCAGAATGAGCCGATCGTATGTCATGGGGAAGACTGGTGTTCAATTCCCCAATAGGCAGAGTTCCACCTGCATAGGGACCGTTTATTTATGTCCTTATGTGTATATTTCCACTTGTATATATAGTTTTGTCAAAGCACTGTGGCTCTGTTGGAAAGAATGTGAAACTCTGAGAGGTTTGGATCACACGTCACAGATTCCTCCAGTTGTCTGATGTTCATATGTGCAGAAAAACAGGTCCACTACCAATGCTCTGTGTGTCCTGTTGTGTTCACCAGATGGGTCAAAAGCAGAGGCCAAATTCCCCCCATTTGTATGTAGTGTGTCTGTGCATGTGTGTGGGATTGATAAATGTATCTTATATCTTATATCTTGCTTATACTTGTAAATATGAGGTTACGAAGAAGAGAGGAAAGGATTTTTCACTGCAACCTGCTGGATGCCACCAAATATGACACAGAGCACCTTCAACCCTCCACTGTTGGGGCGTAAACTTCCCCACAAAACACACAACTATGAGACTTGAGTATAAATATGTCTTTTGT